>NW_024400849.1:0-19360 GCF_905171765.1 Bufo bufo
TCCTCCGAAACTACACAGGTCACTCGCATGACCTTGATTCCATGTGGGGTCGAGGACCTCATCGTCCTCTACATCATCTTCCACCCAGTCTTCACCCCTGCCCGCCTTGTCAGTCTGCACACTTTCGGGATAGGTGGATGGCCCTGGGAAACCCTGCTAACAGAGTCATCAAAAAGCAGAAGAGACTGCTGCATGACTTGGGGATCAGACTGCTTGGCTGATTTGCAAGGGGGTGAGTTGAAAGACTGATGGACATCAGCTGCAGGTGCCAACTCTGATCTTTCAGCAGGATACTGGGTGGGAGACAATGTGAAGGAACTGGAGGCACTGTCAGCAACCCAATCTACTATCGCTTGTACTTGTTCTGGCCTCTCCATTCGTAGAGCCTGACCAAATACCGCTGCAGGTTCTGTCGCCTACTCGCACCTGAGGAAGGTGTTTCACTTGTGCGTGTAGGTGGCACAGATCGACCACATCCTCTCCCTGCAACAGGAGCTCCACCAGCAGCACCACGACCGGGGCCACGTCCCTTATTTGACGCTCTCCTCATATTTCTCAAATTTAGGATCTTGCTCTAAATGGGTGTTTTTTTAATAGCAGAATAGAACAACAGTATCTAAATGGTGTATCTCACATGTACAGATGTAGACTAGGCCGCAAATTAACATTTTTGCCCAAAATGGGTGGTTTTCTAATAGCAGAATAGAACAACAGTATCTAAATGGTGTATCTCACACATACAGATGTAGACTAGGCCACAATTTAAGATTTTTGCCCAAAATGGGTGTTTTTCTAATAGCAGAATAGAACAACAGTATCTAAATGGTGTATCTCACACGTACAGATGCAGACTAGGCCGCAGTTTAAGATATTTGCCCAAAATGGGTGTTTTTTAATAGCAGAATAGAACAACAGTATGTAAAGGCTGTATCTCACAATGACATATGCAGCAAAGGCTGCTAAATAAACTTTTTTGCCCAAAATGGGTGTTTGTTTAATAACTGAATATGACAGCAGTATATAACCCTTGAATTCCACACGTGCAGATTCTGCAAGGCCAGAAAAATTTTGTATTTTGCTCAAAAAAGGGTGTTTTATTAATAGAAGAATATAACCACAGTATCTAAATGGTGTATCTCAAACTGACTGATCCACACTAGGCAGCAATTAAATTTGTTTGCTGTAGAATTTCACACGTGCAGATCTGTAAAATAGTGGATTTTGCCAAAAAGTGTGTTTTTAAAAACCCTAAAAATTATGGATGTATTTCTAGCTTAAATTGCACACTGACTAATCCAGATGTTGGATATTGCCAAAAAAGTGTGTTTTTTTACTAGCTTAATATGAAAGTTGTATATAACCCTTGAATTTCACATGTGCTGATGCTGCAAGGGCTGTAAAATTAGGTATTTGGGCAAAAAAGTGTGTTTATAAAAACTCAGAAAATTATGGCTGTATTTCTAGCTTAAATTGCACACTGACTAATCCTGCAAATGCACCAGATGTTGTATATTGCCCAAAAAAGGGTGATTTTTTTAAAACCAGATCATTAGTGCAGTATTTCAAGCTTGGATTTCAATGTCACAAAAGCTCAGATGCAGTGCTAGTGCACTGAGCTTGCATAAAATGCCCGCCGCCCACCTAACTAACAGACGGATAAAAGTTATTTTTTTTCTGTCACTGGCCCTGCACCCACACAACTAAATGTATGTGGATCGCTGACTTAAATTCCAGTTCTGAACAAAGATTCTCTCCTATTCTCTACCTGAAATCACCAGCAGCATCCTCTTTCTAAGCTAGTAACGGCAGAGTGAAATGCAGCGCTACGTGACTCAAGCTTATATAGAGGCTGGGTCACATGCTGCACTGGCCAATCACAGCCATGCCATTAGTAGGCATGGCTGTGATGGCTTCAAAGGGCACAGAGTTAAACGCTTGTTGATTGGCTGCCCAGCAGCCTTTCAAAAAGCGCCAAGAAAACGCCGAACACCGGGGGGGCGAAGCTAGCGCCTGAGCGAGATGGCTGCTTAACCTCGCTGCTCCAATCTACAAATCACCCTAACAGCGTGTTAATACAGCCAGGATTAACCAAAATGGTCAAAATTGGTGGCTCAAAAGCTGAGGAAAACGCAGGCCAGCAAAGATCTAACCCCAACGGCGGCGAGATGGACAAATTCATCAAAAAAGCAGCCGCTGCCCGAGAGCACAAAATGGCGCTGGATACCCCGAGACCTTCAAGCCGCAGACATGCGGAACAACCAGCTCAGGACTGGGAAAGCGGAGAAGAAACAGACAGCTTACCTATCTCCCGATCCTTCCTGAAAGAAGCTCTGGCTTCCTTACTGGCCTCTGCACTGGAACCGATCAGCTCAGACCTGTCTTCCATGAAACAGGATGTGAAGCAGATAGGGAGGAGAGTCCAGACCCTGGAAGAGAACCAGGCAAGTGTTATCCAACACCAAAAAGCGATGACAAACAGCATATCCTTGATTAAAAAAAACCTCAACATCATGTTCAGCTCCATTGAAGACCAAGAGAACAGAGGTAGGCGCAATAATCTTCGCTTTCTTGGCATGCCCGTATCTGTAGTCGCAGGCGATCATTCCTATACAGTGGTGAAAATATGCCTCGCGCTCTTGGATCCTGACACGGCCCATGAGGTTATTCTGGAGAGGGCTCATAGAGCCTTAAAGCCCAAACCTGCTTCATCTGATCCGCCCAGAGACGTGATCTGTAAATTTCTGGCATTTCCAGTAAAAGAAGCAATTATGTATAAAGCGTGTTCCGGCGGTCCAATTTAATGGGAGGGCAACAATATCCTCGTCTTCCAAGATCTGGCCCAGTCCACCCTGAGGAAACGAAGATTACTTAAACCTCTAACTGACTGGCTTAGGACCAAGAAGAAAATTTACAGATGATCATTCCCTTTTGGCATTTCTTTTATGTTTGAAGGACGCAGACTGTCCATTACCTCGTACCAAGACCTGGAACCACTGTATGATCTGCTAGTGGAGCCCTGGGAAAGACAGTGCACACCAAAGTCCCAAAGACACAGGAGAAACATCCACGGCCAGTCTCCAAGATGACTTCCAGTGGATAAATGAAACCCCAGAGGACCATCTTCTTATATGCATTAGTAGAAGCATATAGATTTAATCTATCTTTTTCTATCCTTCTACTTCAATGCTTTCAACTGTCTACTTGCTCCTTCGGCACCTTAATATAACTATCCTGGTTATTTATCCATAATACTGTAAATGGTTACTAATCATAACTTAGGGTGCTCTAACTAAGAACCAAGTACTTTTTCCCCTCCTTGCTCTTCTTACCCTGCTCCCCCGGGTTCTGTGACCTCTTATTACTTCCTTTATCTCTAAGGTTACTATTGTTCTACTGATTAGCAATGGCCCAGATACTATTCTTGGCTTATTGCTCACTTCTTGTTACTGTTATTTTTAGTTTAAACGGTTACTATGGTGAACAACTGATTTCTGAAAAATTGGAAAATTTCCGTCATGTGAGAGGGATTGGGGCGCTCCTGAAGGCTGGATACTTGGAATCCTACCCCACCTACGCCCATATTGCATATCTGAGGTACTCCTGTATGTTTAAGCTATGACAGATCTCCAGATATCCTCATACAATGTCAAAGGCATATCCTCATACAATATCCTCATACAGTGTAAAAGTCACCCTCCAAAAGAGCCCAAATCTTCTCCCTACTAAAAAAAGAGGGTTGCTCTATTGTTTTTCTTCAGGAAACACATTATAAAATTGACCATTATCCTAACCTAACATTTTCTAACTTTCCAGTATGGTACCATTGTGGATCCGACTCTTCAGCCTCCAGGGGCGTCAGCATAGACTTCAAAACAGGTAGCCCATTCCAATATTGCTCTCACATCCAAGATCCTGATGGCCGATATATAATGTTGAAAGGTACTTTTGCGAATCAGATGTATACACTTATTAACATATATGCCCCGAAAACACACCAACATCAATGGTATAAAACAATCTCCCCGATAGTGGAAAAGTTGAAGGAAGGCATTATGGGTGGAGATTTCAACATTTCATTAGAACCAATGTTAGAATCCTCCTCCCAAAAATCCACTCTCCCTCAAAAAAATCTCAGGACCGTCCGCAAACAATTCCACAATCTTCAGTTGGTAGATGCATGGAGACTCCTAAATCCACTAAGTAAAGACTACACCTTCTATTCCAATGTACCTCATTCCTATCATAGACTTGATTACCTTTTTATTTCTAAAGAACACCTCCAAACTAAAATAGGGTTCATACACCTCTCAGATCATTCCCCAATTTACTTATCTCTCACCATCCCTCAACAAGTGCCTAAAGCATTCAAATGGAGATTAGACGAACAACTAATTATTATCCCAGAACTTAAAACCCAGGTACAAAACCTTCTGGAAGAATATTTCCACCTGAATTCTATCCATGAAACATCCCCTCATATGGTGTGGATGCCCACAAAGCTTTTATAAGAGACCAATTCATTAAATTGGGAACTCACCTTAAAAAAAAAGAATGGCGCAGGTGGAACGACTTCTCTCAGAAATCCCAAAAATTGAAGAGATTCACAAAAAAACACTATTGGATTCAAACCTTTCCCAACTTAACGATCTTAGATCTGAATTGAGAAACCTTCTCAACACAAAATCAGCCAAATATTACCTACATTCCCAATTTAAATACTTTGCCCACGGCAATAAAGCTTCCAAGTTAATGATGAGCCTCATAAAAAAGAGGAAAGCCCAAAACTATATAAGTAAAATTAATAAAAAAGAAGGAGGTCTGGCCATAACTTCAAAAGAAATAGCTCTTCAATTTAAAAAATATTACCAAACTCTCTATAACATCCCACAAGGTACTTTAGGAGACACAAACTCATCTCTCCCTGATTCTATTGAATCTTTCCTTCGCTCCATTTCCCTTCCCAGGTTGAGCGAGACTCAAAAATTAGCCCTCAGCACCCCCTTCAACTCTGAGGAACTCAAAAAAACTATAAATAATCTCCCAAATAGTAAAGCTCCAGGCCCAGATGGTCTCCCAGCCCTTTATTATCGTACCTTTAGCAATTCCCTAATCCCGCATCTGTTGCACATATGTAACAGTTCCCTCCTAAGTTTACCTCTTTCAGCAGATATGACCAGAGCCCATATTACCATACTTCCCAAGGAGGGTAAAGATCCAACCCAGTGTTCAAGCTACCGCCCCATATCCCTGCTAAATTTAGATTTAAAACTTCTTGCTAAAATGCTAGCCAATCGTCTTGCTCCATACCTTCCTGAACTGATACATAGAGATCAGACAGGATTTGTAAAGGGACGAGAAGGTAAAGACAACACTGCTAGGATCCTCAGCGCCATATATCACGCAAAAAAGAAATCCATCCCCCTGGCATTGCTAAGCACTGATGCAGAGAAGGCATTTGATAGGGTCAATTGGGAATTCATGCATCATGCTATGATCAAGTTTGATATCCCTAACCCATTCATAGATGCCACTCTTGCCATGTATTCCAATGCCTCTGCATCAGTGCTGGTAAATGATATCATCTCCCCCATATTTGGAATTCGAAATGGCACGAGACAGGGTTGTCCCCTATCACCCCTCTTATTCGTGATTACTATGGAACCACTCCTACAGGCTATCAGACAAGAACCAGGAATAGCAGGGATCAAAATGGGAAAACAAGAACATAAGGCAGCGGCATTTGCCGATGATTTATTGATTCTTACCTCAAACCCCCAGTCCTCTTTAGATGTCATCTACAAATTACTTGAACGATTCAGCCCTCTATCCAACTTTAAAATAAATATGAGTAAATCTCAGGTTATGGGTATTGGCATACACCCGTCCACGATAACCTCCCTAACAGCTAAATCCCCCTTTAATTGGAATGCCCCTTATATCACTTACCTGGGGATTAAAATAGGCCCCTGACACAAACAACCTTTTTAAACTTAACTATACCCCGTTACTCCAGTCCATATCAGACCAACTCCTTCAAATCGACCTCCAGACCTTGCCCTGGTTCGGTCAGAAAAACGTAGTCTCCTCTTTAATTATTCCTAGACTTAACTATCTACAACAGGTACTTCCTAACCCAATACCAAAGAACTACTTCACTACCCTAACAAAAATGATTCGTAAATATATATGGAAACAGAAAAGCCCGAGATTAGCGACAACTACCCTGAAGAGACCCAGAGACATGGGTGGTATAGGTCTGCCCAACTCCCAGCTTTATAACAGAGCTATTCACTTATCCAGAGTACTGGATTTGTTTCGTAAGCCAACACACTAATCCTGGGTGGAAATGGAGTCCTCAACCTTCCAACTCTCATTTAGGACACTATTGATTTGGGATATGGACAGATCCATTTCTCCCTTCAACTTATCCAGTTATAAATTCCACGCTTAAAATGTGGAGATGGTTTCGAGACTCTAGTTGGGGTTTCCCTCTTCCATCACCTCTGATTCAAGTGAGAGATGTATTAGAGATGACCCCATTGGAATTAAAACAATGTCTTCCTCAGTCGCTTAAAATCTCCCAAACCCCCATTCTGTCACTTTTTAATGTAGAAGGGGAATTAGCAAATAAAAAAGAAATTGCTGCCTTCTTTTCCCTTTCAGACTCTTTCCCCTCCCCAGTTTCTTTCCTTTATACCTATATATCCAAACATGTCCCCTTTCAAGCTGTTCTCAGACCTATCACTGGTTTGAAGGATGTATTTGCAGCCACTTCATACTTAATCCCTTAAGGACACATGACGTACGGCATGTTTCCCGAGTCCTTAAGGACAAATGATGGACCGGTACGTCATGTGTTGTTCCGATCACCGCTGCACGACGGGCTCAAAGCAGGCACCTCGGCTAAATGCGCGGGGGGTCCCGTGACCCCCCCCCCCCCGTGTCGGCGATCGCAGCAAACCGCAGGTCAATTCAGACAGCGGGGATCAGAAACTTTAATATGCCAAAAATATTGATTTTTCACCCCCCCCCCCGCACCCCTGAATGATTTTATGCCGGCGAATGGTGCAGGGGAGGGGTTGCAGGTGGTGCGGGCGGTGCGGGAGGCTGGCGGTGCGGCAGGCAGGATCGCGATCCCCGGCCCGCCTCCTCTTGAATATTCATTGGCGTCCAGTGGTTATACCAGAGTGTCAGCACATTGCTGACACTCTGGTATAAACGACTGACATCTGTGCTGTGATGTCAGCCGTTTAACCCTTTCCATACCGCGGTCCGTACGGACCGCTGTATGGAAAAGATTAACAGTCAGGGAGCTCCCTCCCTCTCCCATCGGGGGGCTGCTGTGCCTTTGCAGCCCCCAGACAGGATGGGGTCACAGAGGGAGGGAGCCCCCCTCCTTCCCCATCTGCTCAGTTGTGGCAGACGGGGAAGGTTCCCTTGGCAACAGAACGCCTTCTCAGGCATCCTGCTGTCCATGGTGCTGAACAGATCTGTGCTAAAGGCATAGATCTGTTCAGACAAAGTTTAAGTAAAATACAGTACAATACACTATATAGTGTACTGTACTGTATTATATAGACATCAGACCCACTGGGTCAATTTTATTTTTTTTTTAAATTGAAAAAGTAAAGATAAAAAAAACCACATTTATCACTGAATAAAAATAAAAATAAATAAAATACACTACACATATTAGGTATCGCCGCGTCCGTAACGACCTGATCTATAAAATGGTCATGTTACTTTTCCCGGACGGTGAACGCCATAAAAAATAAAAAAATAAAAACTATGAGGAAATTGAAATTTTGCCCACATTACTTCCCAAAAAAGGTAATAAAAGTGATCAAAAAAGTCGCATGTACGCCAAAATAGTACCAATCAAACCGTCATCTAATCCAGCAAAAATCATACCCTACCCAAGATAATTGCCCAACTATGGCTCTTAGACTATGGAAACACTAAAACATGATTTTTTTTGTTTCAAAAATTAAATCATTGTGTAAAACTTACATAAATAAAAAAAAGTATACATATTAGGTATTGCCGCGTCCGTATCGACCGGCTCTATAAGAATATAAAATATCACATGACCAAACCCCTCAGGTGACCCCCGTAAAAAACAAATAATAAAAACGGTGTAAAAAAAGCCATTTTTTGTCATCGAAAAAGTGTAATAGCAAGCGATCAAAAAGTCATATGCACCCCAAAATAGTGCCAATCAAACCATCATCTCATCCTTCAAAAAATGAGACCCTACCTAAGATAATCGCCCAAAAACTGAAAAAACTATGGCTCTCAGACTATGGAGACACTAAAACATGATTTTTTTTGTTTCAAAAATGAAATCATTGTGTAAAATTTACATAAATAAAAAAATTGTATACATATTAGTTATCTCCGCGTCCGTGACAACCTGCTCTATAAAAATACCACATGATCTAACCTGTCAGATGAATGTTGTAAATAACAAAAAAAATAAAAAATGGTGCCAAAAAAGCTATTTCTTGTTACCTTGCCTCACAAAAAGTGTAATATAGAGCAACCAAAAATCATATGTACCCTAAACTAGTACCAACAAAACTGCCACCCTATCCCGTAGTTTCTAAAATGGGGTCACTTTTTTGGAGTTTCTACTCTAAGGGTGCATCAGGGGGGCTTCAAATGGGACATGGTGTCAAAAAATCCAGTCCAGCAAAATCTGCCTTCCAAAAACCGTATGGCATTCCTTTCCTTCTGCGCCCTGCCGTGTGCCCGTACAGCAGTTTACGACCACATATGGGGTGTTTCTGTAAACTACAGAATCAGAGCCATAAATATTGAGTTTGTTTAGCTGTTAACTCTTGCTTTGTAACTCGAAAAAAAATATTAAAATGGAAAATCTGCCAAAAAAGTGAAATTTTGAAATTGTATCTCTATTTTCCATTAAATCTTGTGCAACAACTAAAGGGTTAACAAAGTTTATAAAATCAGTTTTGAATACCTTGAGGGGTGTAGTTTCTTAGATGGGGTCACTTTTATGGAGTTTATACTCTAGGGGTGCATCAGGGGGGCTTCAAATGGGACATGGTGTAAATAAACCAGTCCAGCAAAATCTGCCTTCCAAAAACCATACAGCACACCTTTCCCTCTACGCCCTACTGTGTGCCAGTACAGTAGTTTATGGCCACATATGGGGTGTTTTTGCAAACTACAGAATCGAGGCGAATAAATATAGAATTTTGTTTGGCTGTTAACCCTTGCTTTGTCACTGGAAAAAATTGATTAAAATGGAAAATTTGCCCAAAAATCTAAATTCTGAAATTTTATCACTATTTGCCAATAAATCTTGTGGAACACCTAAAGGGTTAACAACGTTTGTTGGGTGGTTTTTGGGTGGTTTCTATTATGTACGCCTCACAAAGTGACTTCAGACCTGAACTGGTCCCTAAAAAATTGGTTTTTGAAACTTTCTGAAAAATTTCAAGATTTGCTTCTAAACTTCTAAGCCTTGTAACATCCCCAAAAATAAAATATCATTCCCAAATTGATCCAAACATGAAGTAGAAATATGGGGAATGTAAAGTAATAACTATTTTTGTAGGTATTACTATGTATTATAGAAGTAGAGAAATTGAAACTTGGAAATTTGCAATTTTTTACAAATTTTGGGTAAATTTGGTATTTTTTTATAAATAAAAATGATTTTTTTTTTTACTTCATTTTACCAGTGTCATGAAGTACAATATGTGACGAACATACTAGCTCAGAATGGCCTGGATAAGTCAAAGTGTTTTAAAGTTATCACCTCTTAAAGTGACACTGGTCAGATTTGCAAAAAATGGCCTGCTCCTTAAAGTGAAATAAGGCTGTGTCCTTAAGGGGTTAAAAAACCTATCTCAAAAACATATAAGAAACTGAATACTCCTATCATGATGCCAAAACTGGCTTTTATTGGCCTATGGGAAAGAGATTTGAAAATTTCCTTCTTATCACAAGACCTATCTAAACTTTTCATTTCTCCACACAAATCATCACGATGTGTCCTCATACAGGAAAACAGTTATAAAATACTAACGAGATGGTACAAAACCCCTGACATCACATCCAAATACGACAGCTCAAATCTAGATAAATGTTGGAGGTGTGGTGAGGCAAGGGGCACCTTTCTCCACATTTGGTGGTTATGCCCCCTAATATCAAGATGGTGGGAAGGTATATTCAAACAGAGCAATAAAATATGCAAAACCTCAATACCTTCAGTCCCACAATTGGCCCTGTTAAATCTATCACCTTCAGATTTAACTTCTAATATTCCGCCACTATTTCGCATCCTTTTCATGGCTGCACGTCTTCTTATCCCACGTTTTTGGCTAACAGCTGAACTTCCCTCTTATGATCTTTGGAAAGAAAAGGTTGAAGCTATTTACAGATTTGAAGAGTTAGCAGCATCGGAGGCACGCAATTTTAAAATTTTTAGAGTCAGATAAAAATTGGGTAATCTATAGAAATACCAACCTCGAGAACACTCTCCCTATTAGTTAAGTAAAACACTATAATAGATAGTATATCTCACACTCCTGACCAACGGGCGTGACAAATAAACAATAAAGTTAGAAAAGTAGAGAAATGTAATTGAATACTCACTTGATACTCCCATATCGATATGTAAATGTACTCAATATTCACTGTATGTACCCATTTTACTAGTTCCTATTTCTGTTTAAACCTTTATTGTTGATCTTGTACGATTCATTATTCCTTCATGATTGTACACATATCTATGTTTCAAATAAAGCTTTTTATAAACAAGAAAAAAAAGAAAACGCCGAACACCGAACCCGAACTTTTACTGAAACCTACGGATCCGGGGTCCAAAAATCCTAAAGTTCGGTACGAACCCGAACTTTACAGTTCGGGTTCACTCAACCCTAGTGTTTTTTAAAACCCAGAAAATTATTGCTGTATTTCTAGCTTAAATTGCACACTGACTAATGCTGCAAAGGCCACAGATGTAGGGTCTTGCCAAAAATGGGTGATTTTTTTAAACCCAGAATATAATTGCAGTAGTTCAAGCTTCTATTTGACTGTCACGAATGCACATATGCTGTGCTGGTGCACAGAACCTGCATAAAATGGCCGCCACCCACCTAACTAACAGACGGATAAAAGTTATTTTTCTGGGTCACTGGGCTCAGGGCAGGGTAAAAAGATTGTGTACTGCACCCACAAAACAAAATCTAGGTAGATCACTGAGTTAACAAGCACTTCTGATTAAAGATTCTGTCCTATTCTCTCCCTCACAGCTGAAGCATCCTATCCCTACACTAATCAGAGCAGAGTGACGTGCAGCGCTACGTGACTCAAGCTTATATAGAGGCTCGGTCACATGCTGCACTGGCCAATCACAGCAATGCCATTAGTAGGCACGGCTGTGATGGCTTCTAAGGGCACACAAGTTAAACGCTTGTTGATTGGCTGCTCTGCAGCCTTTCAAAAAGCGCCATTAACTTGCCGAACACTGAACCCAAACTTTTACTGAAAGGTTCGGGTTCGGGTCCGGGGTCCAAAAATCCTAAAGTTCGGTACGAACTCGAACTTTACAGTTCGGGTTCGCTCAACCCTAATCCTTACAGTATAAGCTCCCAAAAAGTGACCCTATTTTGGAAACTAGGGGATAAGGTGCCAGTTTTATTGGTACTATTTTGGGGTACATATAATTTTCAATTGCTCTATATCATGTTTTTTGTGAGGCGTTTTGGCACTGTTTTTATTTTTTACAAGATTCACCTGACAGAGTAGATCATGTGTTATTTTTATAGAGCAGGTTGTTACAGACACAATTATATCAAATATGTCTACTTTCCTTGTTTGTTTGTTTGTTTGTTTCAGTTTTATATAATAAAGCATTTAAAAAAAGATTATGTTTTTGTGTCTTTTTTTTATTTATTTTTTACAGATCATCTTATGCAGGGGCTCGTTTTTTGCAGGGAGAGTTGACGTTTTTATTGGTACCATTTTTGGGTAGATATGATATTTTGATCAGTCATTATTACACTTTATGAAACAAGGTGACCAAAAATTGTTTGCTTCGGAACTGTTTTTATTTAATTTTTACAGTGTTCCCCTGAGGGATTAGGTCATGTGAAATTTTTTTATAGAGCAGGATGTGGCAATACCTAATATGTATACTTTTTCTTATATATTTAAGTTTTACACAATAATAGAATTTTTGAAATCAAAACAACGATGTTTTATTGTCTCCATAGTCTGAGAGCCATACCTTTTTTATTTTTTGACTGATTGTCTTAGGTAGGGTCCAATTTTTATGAAGGATGAGGTGACGGTTTGACTGGTACTATTTTGTGGGGCATACGCCTTTTTGATCACTTGGTGTTGCAATTTTTGTGATGTAAGGTGACAAAAATGTCTGTTTTGGCACATTTTTTTTTTTTTGGGTGTTTGGTGATACATAATGTGTAGTTTATTTATATTTTTTTTATTTAATCTCTTATAAATGACTGGATATTTGAAAAGGCTAATTATTTTCGTCTTCATTTAAATTAACTTGCTCAGCCGCCGCCTTCACATTCACGCGGACCACAACAGGAGGGGGGGAGGTGGGGGGCAGGGGCCTCATATGAGGGCATGGGGCACAGACTGGTGCAGTTAGGGACACCGTTGGAGACAGGTGCCGGCACCTGCAGAGCACTGCTGGCAACATTAACGGAACTGCGCACAGAGGTGGAGGCAGGAGATATTAAGGCACACATATGGGGGCACAGATCGGGGAAGAGGACACATTAGGGGCACAAATTGGGAGCACAGATCAGCTAATGCCTGATTTCAGGCTTTGATCTGTAGAGTGTAGATCAGAGTCTGAAATCGGCATTTTAACATTACCGCGCTCTGATTGGTTAGTCTGCACTCTGGTCTCCACTCTGGTCCCTTGCCGGAATTACTGGACTGTATGCTGTGCAGGGGCAGAAGCTTTAATCCAAGCGTTTTGCAGTGCTTGGATTAAAGAGGTGCCATGACGTTTATAAACGTGCTAGCTGCATGAGGTATGTGCAGATAGCACGTATATAGCCGTATGGCAGTCAGGAAGGGGTTAACATCTGTCATGGTTAAACTCTTTAAAAAGATACTATATTTGAATACCTCAATGAAAATAAGCGAATAACGCCATATCAGCATGGCTTCGTGAGAGATTGGTCATGTAAACTAATTTCATCAGTTTCTATGAGGAGGTAAGTTCTAGACTTGACTGGGGTGAGTCAGTCTTGACTTCTCAAAAGCATTTGAAACTATGCCACATAAAAGGTTAATATATAAAATGAGAATGGTTGGACTGGTAGAAAATGTCTGTATGTGTGTAAATAACTGACACAGTTATAGAAAACAGAGGGTGGTTATTAACGGTACACACTCAGATTGGGTCACTGTCACTGGTGGGGTACCACAGGGGTCAGTTTTGAGCCCTATTCTCTTCAATATATCTATTAACCACTTCCCATCTGGGCCATTTGCCCCCTTCCTGACCAGGCCTAATTTTGCAAATCTGACATATCTCACTTTATGTGGTAATAACTTTGGAACGCCTTTACTTATCCAAGTCATTCAGAGATTGTTTTCTCGTGACACATTGTACTTCATGATAGTCATAAATTTGAGTCAATATATTTCACCTTTATTTATAAAAAAAATCCCAAATTTACCAAAAGTGTTGAAAAATTTGCAATTTTCTAAATTTCAATTTCTCTGCTTTTAAAACAGAAAGTGATACCTCATAAAATATTTATTACTAAACATTCCCCATATGTCTACTTTATGTTGGCATCATTTTGGAAATGTCATTTTATTTTTTTAGGACGTTAGAAGGCTTAGAAGTTTAGAAGCAATTCTTCAAATTTTTAAGAAAATTGCCAAAACCCACTTTTTAAGGACCAGTTCAGGTCTGAAGTCACTTTGTGGGAACTACATAATGGATACCCCCATAAATGACCCCATTGTAGAAACGACACCCCTCAAGTCACTTAAAACCGAATTTACAAACTTTGTTAACACTTTATAGGCGTTCCACAAGAATTCAAGGAAAATGGAGATCAAATTTTAAAATTTAACTTTTTTGGCAGATTTTCTTTAACACATCGATGGTTAACAGCCAAACAAAACTCGATATTTTTTACCCAGATTCTGAGGTTTACAGAAACACCACACATGTGGTCATAAACTGCTGTATGGGCACACGGCAGGGCGCAGAAAAAAAGAAACTCCACATGGTTTTTAGATGCCATGTCCCATTTGAAGCCCCCCTGATGCATCCTTACAGTAGAAACTCCCAAGAAGTGACCCCATTTTGGAAACTAGGGGTTAAGGTGCCAGTTTTATTGGTACTATTTTTGGGTACATATGATTTTTTGTACATTCATTATAACACTTTTTGGGGCAAGGTGACTTTGGGGCTGAGTGGTTAGGTCATGTAATATTTTTATAGCTGTTTGTTACGAACGCGGCAATACCTAATATGTATACTTTTTTAAATTTATTGCACTTTAACACAATAATAGCATTTTTTAAACCAAAAAAATTATGTTTTAATGTGTCCATGTTCCGAGAGGTATAGTTTTTTTTTATTTTTCGAGAGATTTTCTTATGTTGGGGTTCATTTTTTGCGGGATGAGGTGACGGTTTTATTGGTACCATTTTGTGGGACATATGCCTTTTTGATCACTTGGTGTTGCACTTTTTGTGATGTAAGGTGACAAAAATTGCTTGTTTTGACTTTTTTTTTTTTCACAGTGTTCACCCGAGGGGATAAGTCATGTGATAATTTTATAGAGCTGGTTGTTACGGATGCGGCAATACCTAATATGTATCCTTTTTATAATTTATTTCACTTTAACACAATGATAGCATTTTTGAAACCAAAAAAAATGTTTTAATGTGGCCATGTTCTGAGAGCTATAGTTTTTTTATTTTTTGAGAGATTTTCTTATGTAGGGGCTCATTTTTTGTGGGATGAGGTGACAGTTTTATTGGTACCATTTTGTGGGACATACGCCTTTTTGATCACTTGGTGTTGCACTTTTTGTGATGTAAAGTGACAAAAATGGCTTTTTTTTGACAGTTATATTCATCTATTTTTTATGGTGTTTATCGGACTGGGTCGATCACTTGATATATTTATAGAGCCGACCGTCACGGACATGTGAAACCTTTTTTTTATTTCATTTTTTTAAAGACCTCTGGGGGACATTGACTTCACTTTATTTATTTTTTTTCACTGTTGATTTCTCCTGTAACTGGGGCTGACATAGTAGCCCCAGTTATAGGAGAAATACACCCCCCAGAGAGGCTGTACAGCGCAATACAGCGCTGTACAGCCTCAGTGCAGGGCTGATCGAGGTCTCTGAAAGACCTCACACAGCTCCTGAACTCTCCGGTCCCGGCGATCACATGACCGCCGGGCCGGAACAGGAGGCGCACAGCGGTGAGCGCTGTGTATGCAGCGATCCAGAAGGCAGGGACACCTGGGCACTGTCCCTGCCTTCTCTCTGGGTTGCCCTGCTGTCACTGACAGCGGGCAACCCGATCAGCAGCTGCATGATTAGCGTGCAGCTGCAGTTTCTGAATGGACGTTCTGGAACGTCCATTCACAAATAGAGAACCACATCCCGGACGTTTATAGTCTATGTGCGGATGGGAGGTGGTTAATGATCTTGTAGAAGGTTTGCACAGTAAAATTGCAATTTTTGCAGATGACACTAAACTGTGTAAAGTAATTAACACGGAAGAGGACAGTATACTGCTACAGATGGATCTGGATAGATTGGAGGCTTGGGCAGAGAAGTGGCAGATAAGGTTTAACACTGACAAATGTAAGGTTATGCACATGAGAAGGAATAATGCAAGTCACCAGTATGTAGTAAATGGTAAAACACTGGGTAACACTGACATAGAAAAGGACTTAGGCATTTTAGTGGCCAGCAAACTGAACTGTAGAAACCAGTGTCAGGCAGCTACTACGAAGATAATAGGTTGCACCAAAAGGGGCATAGATGCCCGTGATGAGAACACAGTCCTACCACTTTACAAATCACTAGTCAGACCACACATGGAGTATTGTGTACAGTTCTGTTCTCCTGTGAATATGATAGACATAGTAGAAAAAATGGAATGGGCACTCTTATACCTAGTGCACTAGGTAGGCAATGCGACTCAAACAATTGAATGTAATATATTAATTTATTGGTAGCGATGAATGTAAATATATCAATATACAGTTGATAATAGAACCTAATAACTTAACCCTCTGGTATTAGGTTCTATTATCAACTGTATATTGATATATTTACATTCATCGCTACCAATAAATTAATATATTACATTCAATTGTTTGAGTCGCATTGCCTACCTAGTGCACTAGGTATAAGAGTGCCCATTCCATTTTTTCTACTATTGTTTTCTGGTGACTGGGTACAACATCTGTTTGGTGCACCTTGCCATCACCAACCAGAGGTGAGCCATCCTCTATCCCTCTTTTACAATATGATAGACATAGCAGAGCTGGAAAGAGTTCAGAGGAGGGCAACTAAAGTAATAATTGGAATGGGTGGACTACAGTACCCAGAGAGATCAAAAATTTTGTTATTCAGTTTAGAAAAAAGACGACTAATAAACAGGAATAAATATATCAGGGGTCAGTACAGAGATCTCTCTCATCATCTATTTCTACCCAGGACTGTGACGAGGGGACATCCTCTATATCCAGAGGAAAGAAGGTTTCTACACAAACATACAGGATTCTTTAGAGTAAGAGCAGTGAAACTATGGAACTCTCTGCCTGAGGAGGTGGTGATGGTAAGTTCACTAAAAGAGTTCAAGAGGGGCCTCAATGTATTTCTGAAGTGTAATAATATTAAAGGTTATAATTACTAGAGATGGGCTGTTGATCCAGTGAGGTATTTTGATTGCCTGATTGGAGTCGGGAAGGAATTTATCCCCTGAACTGGATGGACAGATCTTTTTTCAGCCTTACAAACTACAGTATGTTACTATATTACTATGTACAGTTGAAACCAGAAGTTATGCATGTTTTTCTCAATATCTGACATGAAATCAGAATAAACCTTTTTTTTTTTGTCAATTAGGATTAACATCATTATTATTATTTGCCAAATGCCAGAATAATGAGAGACAGAGAGAATGTTTAAGGCGTTATTATTACTTTCTGCAAAGTCAAAAGTTTACATACATTTCATTAATATTTGGTACCATTGCCCTTAAACTGTATGACTTGGGTCAAACATTTTGGATATCCTTCCACAAGCTTCTCACAATAGTTGGTCAGAATTTGGGCCCATTCCTCCTGACAAAACTGGTGTAGCTGAGCCATGTTTGTTGGCCGCCTTGCTCGCACCTGCCTTTTCAGCTTTGCCCATAAATTTTTAATAGGATTTAGATCTGGGCTTTGTGATGGCTACTCCAAAACATTGACTTTGTTATCTGTAAGCCAGTTTGTAACCAGTTTGGTAGTATGTTTTGGGTCAATGTCCATTTGGAAGACCCATTTCTGTCCAAGCTTTAATCTCCTGTCTGATTTCTTGATGTTGCTTCAGTATTTCCACGTAATCTCATATCCTCATGATGCCATCAATTTTGTGAAGTGCACCAGTCCTTCCTGCAGCAAAACAACCCCACAACATGATGCTGCCAACCCCATGTTTCACAGTTGGGATGGTGGTCTTAGGATTCCAAGCTTTTCCCTTTTTCCTCCAAATGTAACAATGGTCATTATGGCCAACAAGTTCAATTTTAGATTTTTCAGACCACAGGACATGTCTCCAAAAATGTAGGTCTTTGTTCCTGTGTGCATTTGCAAATATTAATCTGGCTTTTTTACGTTTTAGCCCATGTTGATACAGTACTCGTTTCACCGTGGATATTGACACAATCTTACCAGGTTCTGCCATCATCTTTACAAGGTCTTTTGCTTTTGTTCGTGGGTTGATATGCACATGTCGGAACAACGCATGTTCATCTCTGGGACACAGAACCCATCTCCTTCCTGAGCGGTATGATGGCTTGACATTCCCATATTGTTTGTACTTGTAATTGTTGAACGAGGCACCTTCAGGTATCTTGAAATTGAATCCAAGGTTGAGCCAGACCTGTGCAAGTCCACAATTCTCTTCATGATATCTTGGCTGATTTGTTTAGACTTTCCCACGATGCTACACAAAGAAGCAGTGTGTTTCAGGTGTGCATTTAAATACATCCACAGGTGTGTCTCTAACTCAGATGTTGCCAACAAACCTAACAGAAGCTTCCAAACACATAGCATCATCATATCAGCAGTCCAGAATTGTTTAAAGGCATAGTAATCTTAGTGTATGTAAACTTTTGACATTGCAGAAAGTAATAAAAATGCCTTAAAACATTCTCTCTCTCATTCTGGCATTTTGCAAATAATAATTACGGTAATCCTAATTGACCAAAAACAGAAAAGGTTTATTCTGATTTCATGTCAGACATTGAGAAAAACATGCATATGTGTTTTTTTTTATATAGTGTATGTAAACTTCTGGTTTCAACTGTATACAGCAGTTATCTGGCAATGAAAACTTACCATATTATAGATTGTTCTTGTGTTTGCCCTTCCCAAAAATACTTACATTGTGTTTTTGTCAGTTTTATTTTATCTGCGGACAAAAGTAATGTGTCATCTGATGAGATTTCCCTATCAAACATCAATATTGGGAAAGTGATGTGCTTGCCAGGAAGCCTCTGGCAAAGCTATCAAGATCTATTTATTAAGATATGTCTCTTAAAAAGCAATCTTGTAAACTAGTCGTTATAATCTGCAGATAAGGCTCTGTTCATGTATGTGTCCTACTAAACACAAATACATTTTTAAGAAAACAACAAAAAATGCAATCATAAAGGACGCCACTGTACAGTATATCAGCTGTATACTCTTTTTACTGATCTGTTGACTAGTTATAATTTATAGGGCTATGTAGTCCTAGCCCCTATTTCTGGAGATGCAGTGACTCGACAACAACTAATTAACAGGGGTGTTGGATGTCAGATTCCCAACTATATCACATTAATGGTCTATCCTTGAATAGACCATCAATATACAAGTCCTGGAGAATATACACCATAGCAGATAGCAGTCTGCTTCTTTCAATTCATGAGGGAACTAACTGTGGAGCTTCCAAACTCTACAACACACAGATTATGATTGAGGCCAGAAGGATGGGGTTGAATTTCAACATCTTATCCCTTTATTCTCAGGGACAAGTCACCTTTGTGTCCAACACATGCTTACATTGAAGGGTGTCTGATTTATGGATATTTTACAAACGGTTATTGACAG
>NW_024400850.1:0-19307 GCF_905171765.1 Bufo bufo
CCACCACTCATACCGGCTGGCACAGGACTTTGCTTAAAAAAGGCATTTAATTTTTACACTTTAATGTAATTTCAGCTGCTTGCCTGCTGCTAGTGTGTGTCAGGCCGACTTCAACTGACTGTAGTGTGCCCACTGCCAGTGCCCACCCCTGTCATACCGAGTGGCACAGGACTTTGCTTAAAAAATAGGCACTTAATTTTTACACTTTAATCTAAGGTTAGTTGCCTGCCAGTGTGTGTCAGGCTGACTTCCACTGACTGTAGTGTGCCCACTGCCAGTGCCCACCACTCATACCGGCTGGCACAGGACTTTGCATAAAAAAGGCATTTAATTTTTACACTTTAGTGTAATTTCAGCTGCTTGCCTGCTGCTAGTGTGTGTCAGGCCGACTTCAACTGACTGTAGTGTGCCCACTGCCAGTGCCAACCACTGATACCGGGTGGCACAGTAGCTTGCCGATAAATAAGGCATTTAATTTTTAGACAGTAGTCTAAATTCAGTTGCTTGCCTGCTGCCAGTGTGTGTCAGGCCCGCTTCCACTGACTGTAGTGTGCCCACTGCCAGTGCCAACCACTGATACCGGGTGGCACAGTAGCTTGCCGATAAATAAGGCATTTAATTTTTAGACAGTAGTCTAAATTCAGTTGCTTGCCTGCTGCCAGTGTGTGTCAGGCCCTCTTCCACTGACTGTAGTGTGCCCACTGCCAGTGCCAACCACTCATACCGGGTGGCACAGTAGCTTGCCGATAAATAAGGCATTTAATTTTTACACTTTAGTGTAATTTCAGTTGCTTGCCTGCTGCCAGTGTGTGTCAGGCCCGCTTCTACTGACTGTAGTGTGCCCACTGCCAGTGCCAACCACTGATACCGGGTGGCACAGTAGCTTGCCGATAAATAAGGCATTTAATTTTTAGACAGTAGTCTAAATTCAGTTGCTTGCCTGCTGCCAGTGTGTGTCAGGCCCTCTTCCACTGACTGTAGTGTGCCCACTGCCAGTGCCAACCACTCATACCGGGTGGCACAGTAGCTTGCCGATAAATAAGGCATTTAATTTTTACACTTTAGTGTAATTTCAGTTGCTTGCCTGCTGCCAGTGTGTGTCAGGCCCGCTTCTACTGACTGTAGTGTGCCCACTGCCAGTGCCAACCACTGATACCATCTCCCCGTTCGAAAAATCTATTCAATAAATGGCACCCAGATTGGGGACGTTAGAGGGATTAAACTGATGAGAATAGTACTACAGAAAATACCACTCATATCGGGTGTGACAGTAAATTGCACGGCGCAGACGCAGTCACCGTGGATAAAAACAAAGGGGAGGGAGCCAGCGTTTTTTTAACCATCTCCCCGTTCGAAAAATCAATTCAATTGACCTTTCGGGGACCCTTGGTGTTGTACGTGGCTGGGTGGAGGAAGAAACCTTCAATGACATCACCGGGACGTGGCTAGCTTGGTATCCAACCTTGTGCAAATGGGGAGTTTGCGGTTGTGCAAATGAACTGTTTGCGGTGCATTAAAAGGGGAGTTTGGTCTGTCAATGTCTGTGATGCGGGCGTAACCCTTACACTACCTGATCGATACAACATCATACCTGATCGTATACACACACTGGATGTTTTAAAGCACGTTATTCCAAACAATTTAGGAATGTTAGTTGATTTATGCCCTTTATGGATTAAAACCCGACTCTGCGTCCACTACGTAATTTTCCATGGGAGTTTTGCCATAGATCCCCCTCCGGCATGCCACAGTCCAGGTGTTAGACCCCTTGAAACAACTTTCTCATCACTATTGTGGCCAGAAAGAGTCCCTGTGGGTTTTAAAATTCGCCTGTCTATTGAAGTCTATGGCGGTTCGCCCGGTTCGCCAGTTCGCGAACATTTGCGGAAGTTCTCGTTCGCTGTTCGCGAACTGAAAATTTTATGTTCGCGACATCACTAATTATAAGGAGAATTATTTCTACTAGGAGGGGGGGCATTATGGTGGGCTTTATTACTCCCCCATGGTATGAGCTCCCTAGTAGCAGCACCAGCCTCTCCCTGCTCTGCTATCCCTCTGCCCCTTCTCCAAATCCTTATTATGAAATCTTTCTCATTAGGATAAAACACATCATCAGCTCCGCCGAGCCCCCGGCCAAAGTGCTGAAGTGGCGTCCGAGATCCCCAAGGGCCAAGCCAAGTAATTGTAAGTTTTCATATGAAATATGTTTGTTATACACATATAGCCTACACTGTGCCACACAATATACAGTTTCCTCTGTATGAACGTCCACAAATTAAATCTCAATACCCCCAGGGCCCCATTTCACCTAGAACCGGCCCTGGTAACATACAGAAGCTTCCAGCTAGTCACTAACCCAGTCCCTGACTATGTAAATATCCTAAATCCTACCTATTACTACCCATTAACCTGACTGTCTGAGTTGTTACACACCGGTGTCTTTAGCACTCAGTAGAACTGCAGACTAATAACAGATACTCCATAGTAATGCTGACATAAAGCCTTGCTAAGAAGACTCTTTACACCCTGTTTTGTAGTACAAATAAGCTTCTTTCCCTAATAAAGTATATTACAATTTTTTTTTATCATCCCTGTCCCTATACAATATAAAAATAAACTGAAACAACAGTTACACTTTAAAGCTTTAAATTCCAGCAGAATAGAAGTAGAAATAAGACAACTCATAATGCCATTCACACTGGTTTTCATAATGCTAAAAATACCAAAATCTTTAACAGTCAACATTGATCTAGGAGACAGTCAGCACGCAGTCACATCTTGATTAGAAGAGAAATATAATTGAATATTTAATATACATTGTATCCTATGTGACTCCCCTGCCAGCCTCCTCTGACAAGTAGTTTATGTCTTGCAGGTACAAAAAAAAAAAGCAGAATAAAACAATATCAGAAAAGGGGAGCTCACCGGAATATAACTCGGCCTGCTATACCACCTAGCTGCTTAATATATCCACATTTATTGTTGCCTAATAAAATACGGTACCTAAAAAATTTCATGTTCTATGCATAAACACAATAACCAATTAAAATGGAGAAAAAATAAAAGACATAAAAGAATAATATATAGTCATGGTCCCTCTACAGACATAGTGCAGAGCTCTCGCACCATTAAAAAAATCATTACGTTCCATAGCAGTATAAAAGGAGTTAATGCAGTGTCTTATTGATACTTTCTTGTTCTATTGTTCTTAATTAATTTGCAGTTGCCACTCTTTGAGATAGTACCGAATGTAGTATGCAGTGATAGTTATGTTGTCACTGTTTGGATCAGCGGCACTATTATTATGTGCAATAATTCAGCAGTATATGATGTTTTCTTCATATAGAATGCACTATGATTGTCAGGCGGTTTCGTCACTACCACCCGACACATTCAGCAAATGGTGCAGTTATTGTGCAAAAAGATCAAGCAGAGTATGTTGTTGACAGCTCACCATTCAATGATAGTTGGTACGTACGTGGCTGTATTTCAAATTCTCTTGCAGAGCGTTTGTTACCCTTCTTGTATGTGCGCTGGTGCCGGCACTGTTCTCTGGCGCATGCGAGCTTGTCACTTTGTAACGCTGACTTTGAACCTTAGTTGCAAAGTCTCGATGTGCTGTGGTTTCAATTACCAGACGCGCTTCGAAACCGCACGGGTTCCTTCCTCTGTGGTTGAGAATATAATGAGCTTAGACATTTTGGAAATAAAATCTCCTTCCCTCCATTCTTTTTTTTACTGATTGTATTACTGCATATTTTCAGCCTGTTGGATTCCTGGCGTGATATAGATTGAAGTGCTGAGATGGAGTGTGTTTCTCATATCGCCTTTTTAATGTTGTTAATATGTTCTGCAATTCTGGTCTTTAATCGTCTTCCCATACGTCCTATGTACTGTTTGGCGCATGGGCACTCCATAACATAAATCACCGCCTCACTGTTACATGTTAATGTCTCCTTAATTTCCCACTTGAATGTATTAACTTTGGACACTATGGTGGTTTTCCTATCAAACTTAGTGATTTTACAATTACTGCATAAACCACACCTGTAGAAGCCCTTTAGATTCTCCCATGGTGTGGTTATAGTTCTTTCTTTTTGATTCCTTATGGTGGGGGCTATTTGTAGACCCAGATTTGTGGCTCTGGTAAATATAATTGGTAGTCTATTTGGAAGAGTTGTCGCTAGCACTTTATCCTCCTTTACTAAGTACCAATGTTTGTTTATATTATTGGATATCTTTTTATACTCCACATTAACCTGTTACGGACACAGGGCGTATCTGTACGGCCTGAAGTCCCGGTACTTAAGGACACATGGCGTACAGGTACGTCCTGTGTATTTTCGATCACCGCCGCGCGGTGGGCGGTGATCGGAACAGAGTGCCTGCTGAAATCATTCAGCAGGCACTCTGGGACAATGCCGAGGGGGGTCCTGTGACCCCCCCCCCCCCCGTATCGGCGATCGCAGCAAAGCTCAGGTCAATTCAGACCTGCGGTTTGCTGCGTTTCCGGGTTATTCGGGTCTCTGGTGACCCGATAACCCCTAATAGGATGGTGATCGGTGGTGTGATAATACACCACCAATCACCAGCCTGCGATCCTGAGAGGTGATGGTGACATCACCTCTCAGGATCGCTTGCTATTGGCTGCAGGGTGGGCGGGGAGGGGGGGGTTGACTTCCTGCAGCTCTGCTGTCCTCCTCCTTTCTGCGTCTGGACCCGTGGAGAGAGGAGCCTGTCGTCCAGCTCCGGAGCCCAGCACCCCCACTGAGCCACCATAGTGCCACCTGGCACTAAAAAGGTTCATAGGGAAAGGTTAGGGAGAGCTTAGATAGATAGGGATAGTCCGGGGAAGTTTAGGGGAAAAAAAAAAAAAGTTTTATTTTTGCATCACCCTAATCGGGCGCAAGCACTTTTTTTCATTTTTTTTGTGTGCGTTCGCTGACTGTGGCCGGCACTCTTTTTTTTATACTAGTATCCCCTTGTTCCAGTCCCTCGCCGCCAGATCTACATCTGCTTGTGGGACTGTGCAGAAAAATCAACGCGCCCCCCTACCCACCCCCTCCAGGTACCTATCCCCAGGGGTGAGACCCGTGCCCTTATCAGTGGAAACCTGTTGCTGGTCAGATATAAGGACAAGACTGACAAAAAACTGAAAAAAAAAAAAAAAAAAACGATGGTTCTCAGACTTGAGACACAATTTTTTTTTTTAAATAATATTATTTAGTAAAACTAAAACAAATAAAAAAAAGTATACATATTAGGTATCGCCGCGTCCGTAAGAATCTGCTCTATAAAAATACCCCATGACCTAACCCCTCAGATGAACACAGTCAAAAAAATAAAAACGGTGTAAAAAAAGCCAGTGTAATAGAAAGCGATCAAAAGTCATATGCCCCCCAAAATAGTGCCAATAAAACCATCCTCTCATCCCGCAAAAGATGAGCCCCTACTTAAGACAATCGGCTAAAAACGAAAACAAAAAAATGACTCGCAGACTATGGAGATACTAAAATAATTTTTTTGGTTTAAAAACGGATATTATAGTGTTGTCACGGCGCAGTCTAGGAGGCGGGCACATCTGGAGTGCGAGCACATCATCAGCGCGTCCGGCAACGCCCGCGCTCCTGACAATACTATGTGTATCCTCAGCGCGTCTATGCGCATTCATGCGAATGGTTTTAGGGCTGAGTGCCGAGCTGATCACTCGGCGCTCGGCTGTGTAGTCTGTGTGGAGTCATGTGACGCTGGCCACGTCACATGACCCCTCTGGCTTCCTATTTAAAGAGGACCTTTCACCTTGAAAATCATTGTGAACTAAGTATGCTGCCATGGAGAGCGGCGCCCAGGGATCTCCCTGCACTTAATATTACCCTGGGGGCCGCTCCGTTCTCCCGTTATGCCCTCCGGTATCTTCACTCACTAAGTTATAGTAGGCGGTGTCTTCCCTTGTCCTGTGTGCGTCTCCTTCTCCTAGGCTGTAGCGCTGGCCAATGGCAGCGCACAACTCACAGCCTGGGAGAAAAAAACCTCCCAGGCTGTGAGCTGTGCGCTGCGATTGGCCAGCGCTACAGCCTAGGAGAAGGAGACGCCCACAGGACAAGGGAAGACACTGCCTACTATAACTTAGTGAGTGAAGATACCGGAGGGCATAACGGGAGAACAGAGCGGCGCCCAGGGGTAATAGTAAGTGCAGGGAGATCCCTGGGCGCGCTCTCCATGGCAGCATCCTTAGTTCACAATGTTTTTCAAGGTGAAAGGTCCTCTTTAAACAGTCAATCTGCTGGCCACAGATTGCCTGTTATTCATGTTCCACCTGTGTCTCCTTGGATTCCTGGTGTATTTACCTCCTGTTTATCCGATGTCTCATTGTCTGTTCCTGCTGTGCTGTACTGCTTTCCTGGTTCCTGATCCCGGCCTGCTCCAGACGATTTTCTGCTTGTTCCTTTGTACTGCGCTGCCTTCCTGGTTTTGACTCGGTCCGTATTCGTTCTGTTTGTTGTCTGTTTGTCCTCCCTGCACTTACACCAAGTTAGGGACTGCCGTCCGGTTGTCCCTTGTCATCAGGACTTGTGAGGCAAGTAGGCAGGGTCAGGGGAGAGGGTGGAGCGCAGTGGTCACTCCCTCCCCCCTCTGTGTGTGTGTGTTCATGACCGTTACAAGTGTAAAACCTAAATAAATTTAAAAAAGTAGACATATTAGGTATTGCCCCGTCCGTAAGAATCTGCTCTATAAAAATACCCCATGACCTAACCCCTCAAATGAATACAGTCAAAAAAATAAACAAAAACGGTGTCAAAACAGCTATTTTTTGGCAAATTTTCCATTTTAATCAATTTTTTCCAGTAACAAAGCAAGGGTTAACAGCCAAACAAAACTCAATATTTATTGCCCTGATTCTATAGTTTATAGAAACACCCCATATGTGGTCGTAAACTGCTGTATGACCAAACGGCAGGGCACAGAAGGAAAGGAACGCCATATGGTTTCTGGAAGGCAGATTTTGCTGGACTGGTTTATTTACACCATGTCCCATTTGAAGCCCCCCTGATGCACCCCTAGAGTAGAAACTCCATAAAAGGGACCCCATCTAAGAAACTACACCCCTCAAGGTATTCAAATCTGATTTTATAAGCTTTGTTAACCCTTTAGGTGTTCCACAAGAGTTATGGGCAAATGGAGATGAAATTTCAGAATTCATATGTACCCTAAAAATAATCCCAACAAAACTGCCACCTTATCCGGTAGTTTCCAAAATGGGGTCACTTTTATGGAGTTTCTACTCTAGGGGTGCATCAGGGGGGCTTTAAATGGAATATGGTGTAAATAAACCATATGGCGCTCCTTTCCTTCTACACCCTGCCGTGTGCCCGTACAGTAGTTTATGACCACATATGGGGTGTTTCTATAATCTACAGAACCAGGGCAATGAATATTGAGTTTTGTTTGGCTGTTAACCCTTGCTTTGTTACTTGAAAAAATTGATTAAAATTGAAAATCTGCCCAAAAATCAAAATTCTGAAATTTCATCTCCACTTGCCAATAACTCTTGTGGAACACCTAAAGGGTTAGCAAAGTTTGTAAAATCAGTTTTGAATACCTCGAGGGGTGTAGTTTCTTAGATGGGGTCATTTTTGGGTGGTTTCTATTATGTATGCCTCACAAAGTGACATTAGACCTGAACTGGTCCTTAAAAAGTGGGTTTTGAAAAATTTCAGAAAAATTTCAATATTTGCGTCTAAACTTCTAAGCCTTGTAACATCCCCAAAAAATAAAATGGCATTCCCAAAATGATCCAAACATGAAGTAGACATATGGGGATTGTAAAGTAATTACTATGTATTATAGAAGTAGAGAAATTGAAACTTGGAAATTTGCTAACTTTTGCACATTTTTGGTAAATTTGGTATTTTTTTTATAAATAAATATGATTTTTTTTAACTTAATTTTACCAGTGTTATGAAGTACAATATGTGACGAAAAAACAGTCTCAGAATGGCTTGGATATGTAAAAGCGTTTTAAAGTAGAGTTGAGCGAACACCTGGATGTTCGGGTTCGAGAAGTTCGACCGAACTTCCCGGAAATGTTCGGGTTCGGGATCCGAACCCGACCCGAACTTCGTCCCGAACCCCATTGAAGTCAATGGGGACCCAAACTTTTCGGCACTAAAAAGGCTGTAAAACAGCCCAGGAAAGAGCTAGAGGGCTGCAAAAGGCAGCAACATGTAGGTAAATCCCCTGCAAACAAATGTGGATAGGGAAATGAATAAAAATAAAAATAAAAAAATAAAAATTAACCAATATCAATTGGACAGAGGTCCCATAGCAGAGAATCTGGCTTCACGTCAGCAGAGAATCAGTCTCTTCATGCCATAGCAGAAAATCTGGCTTGATATCAGCACAGAATCAGTCTTCATGTCATAGCAGAGAATCAGGCTTCACGTCACCCACCACTGGAACAGGCCACTGTCACATATTTAGGCCCCGGCACCCAGACAGAGGAGAGAGGTCCCGTAAAAGAGAATCTGGCTTCATGTGAGCACAGAATCAGTCTTCATGTCATAGCAGAGAATCAGGCTTCACGTCACCCACCACTGGAAGAGGCCACTGTCACACATTTAGGCCCTGGCACCCAGACAGAGGAGAGAGGTCCCGTAACAGAGAATCTGGCTTCATGTCAGCACAGAATCAGTCTTCATGTCATAGCAGAGAATCAGGCTTCACGTCACCCACCACTGGAACAGGCCACTGTCACATATTTAGGCCCCGGCACCCAGACAGAGGAGAGAGGTCCCGTAACAGAGAATCTGGCTTCATGTCAGCACAGAATCAGTCTTCATGTCATAGCAGAGAATCAGGCTTCACGTCACCCACCACTGGAAGAGGCCACTGTCACACATTTAGGCCCTGGCACCCAGACAGAGGAGAGAGGTCCCGTAACAGAGAATCTGGCTTCATGTCAGCACAGAATCAGTCTTCATGTCATAGCAGAGAATCAGGCTTCACGTCACCCACCACTGGAACAGGCCACTGTCACACATTTAGGCCCTGGCACCCAGACAGAGGAGAGAGGTCCCGTAACAGAGAATCTGGCTTCATATCAGCACAGAATCAGTCTTCATGTCATAGCAGAGAATCAGGCTTCACGTCACCCACCACTGGAACAGGCCACTGTCACACATTTAGGCCCTGGCACCCAGACAGAGGAGAGAGGTCCTGTAACAGAGAATCTGGCTTCATGTCAGCACAGAATCAGTCTTCATGTCATAGCAGAGAATCAGGCTTCACGTCACCCACCACTGGAACAGGCCACTGTCACATATTTAGGCCCAGGCAGCCAGGCAGAGGAGAGAGGTCGCGTAACAGAGAATCTGGCTTCATGTCAGCACAGAATCAGTCTTAATGTTATAGCAGAGAATCAGGCTTCACGTCACCCACCACTGGAACAGGCCACTGTCACATATTTAGGCCCCGGCACCCAGACAGAGGAGAGGTTCATTCAACTTTGGGTTGCCCCGCAATATAATGGTAAAATGAAAATAAAAATAGGATTGAATGAGGAAGTGCCCTGGAGTACAATAATATATGGTTAAGGGGAGGTAGTTAATGTCTAATCTGCACAAGGGATGGACAGGTCCTGTGGGATCCATGCCTGGTTCATTTTTATGAACGTCAGCTTGTCCACATTGGCTGTAGACAGGCGGCTGCGTTTGTCTGTAATGACGCCCCCTGCCGTGCTGAATACACTTTCAGACAAAACGCTGGCCGCCGGGCAGGCCAGCACCTCCAAGGCATAAAAGGCTAGCTCTGGCCACGTGGACAATTTGGAGACCCAGAAGTTGAATGGGGCCGAACCATCAGTCAGTACGTGGAGGGGTGTGCACAGGTACTGTTCCACCATGTTAGTGAAATGTTGCCTCCTGCTAACACGTTCCGTATCAGGTGGTGGTGCAGTTAGCTGTGGCGTGGTGACAAATCTTTTCCACATCTCTGCCATGCTAACCCTGCCCTCAGAGGAGCTGGCCGTGACACAACTGCGTTGGCGACCTCTTGCTCCTCCTCTGCCTTCGCCTTGGGCTTCCACTGGTTCCCCTGTGACATTTGGGAATGCTCTCAGTAGTGCGTCTACCAACGTGCGCTTGTACTCGCGCATCTTCCTATCACGCTCCAGTGTAGGAAGTAAGGTGGGCACATTGTCTTTGTACCGGGGATCCAGCAGAGTGGCAACCCAGTAGTCCGCACACGTTAAAATGTGGGCAACTCTGCTGTCGTTGCGCAGGCACTGCAGCATGTAGTCGCTCATGTGTGCCAGGCTGCCCAGAGGTAAGGACAAGCTGTCCTCTGTGGGAGGCGTATCGTCATCGTCCTGTGTTTCCCCCCAGCCACGCACCAGTGATGGGCCCGAGCTGCTTTGGGTGCCACCCCGCTGTGAACATGCTTCATCCTCATCCTCCTCCACCTCCTCCTCATCCTCGTCCTCCTCGTCCTCCAGTAGTGGGCCCTGTCTGGCCACATTTGTCCCTGGCCTCTGGTGTTGCAAAAAACCTCCCTCTGAGTCACTTCGAAGAGACTGGCCTGAAAGTGCTAAAAATGACCCCTCTTCCTCCTCTTCCTCCTGGGCCACCTCCTCTTTCATCATCGCCCTAAGTGTTTTCTCAAGGAGACATAGAAGTGGTATTGTAACGCTGATAACGGCGTCATCGCCACTGGCCATGTTGGTGGAGTACTCGAAACAGCGCAACAGGGCACACAGGTCTCGCATGGAGGCCCAGTCATTGGTGGTGAAGTGGTGCTGTTCCGCAGTGCGACTGACCCGTGCGTGCTGCAGCTGAAACTCCACTATGGCCTGCTGCTGCTCGCACAGTCTGTCCAGCATGTGCAAGGTGGAGTTCCACCTGGTGGGCACGTCGCATATGAGGCGGTGACCGGGAAGGCCGAAGTTACGCTGTAGCCCAGACAGGCGAGCAGCGGCAGGGTGTGAACGCCGGAAGCGCGAACAGACGGCCTGCACTTTATGCAGCAGCTCTGACATGTCGGGGTACTTGCGAATGAACTTCTGCACCACCAAATTCAGCACATGCGCCAGGCAAGGGATGTGCGTCAAACCGGCTAGTCCCAGAGCTGCAACGAGATTTCGCCCATTATCGCACACCACCAGGCCAGGCTTGAGGCTCACCGGCAGCAACCACTCGTCGGTCTGTTGTTCTATACCCCGCCACAACTCCTGTGCGGTGTGGGGCCTGTCCCCCAAACATATGAGTTTCAGAACGGCCTGCTGACGTTTACCCCGGGCTGTGCTGAAGTTGGTGGTGAAGGTGTGTGGCTGACTGGATGAGCAGGTGGAAGAAGAGGAGGAGGAGGCTGAGTAGGAGGAGACAGGAGTCCAAGAATGTTGCCCTGCGATCCTTGGCGGCGGAAGGACGTATGCCAAACAGCTCTCCGCCTGGGGCCCAGCCGCCACTACATTTACCCAGTGTGCAGTTAGGGAGATATAGCGTCCCTGGCCGTGCTTACAGATCCACGTATCTGTGGTTAGGTGGACCTTGCCACAGATGGCGTTGCGCAGTGCACACTTGATTTTATCGGACACTTGGTTGTGCAGGGAAGGCACGGCTCTCTTGGAGAAGTAGTGGCGGCTGGGAACAACATACTGTGGGACAGCAAGCGACATGAGCTGTTTGAAGCTGTGTGTGTCCACCAGCCTAAATGACAGCATTTCATAGGCCAGTAGTTAAGAAATGCTGGCATTCAGGGCCAGGGATCGAGGGTGGCTAGGTGGGAATTTACGCTTTCTCTCAAATGTTTGTGAGATGGAGAGCTGAACGCTGCCGTGTGACATGGTTGAGATGCTTGGTGACGCAGGTGGTGGTGTTGGTGGTACATTCCATGTTTGCTAAGCGGCAGGTGCCAACGTTCCTCCAGAGGCGGAGGAAGAGGCCGAGGCTGCAGCAGCAGAAGAGGCCGAGGCGGCAGCAGCAGAAGAGGTAGCAGGGGGAGCCTGAGTGACTTCCTTGTTTTTAAGGTGTTTACTCCACTGCAGTTCATGCTTTGCATGCAGGTGCCTGGTCATGCAGGTTGTGCTAAGGTTCAGAACGTTAATGCCTCGCTTCAGGCTCTGATGGCACAGCGTGCAAACCACTCGGGTCTTGTCGTCAGCACATTGTTTGAAGAAGTGCCATGCCAGGGAAATCCTTGAAGCTGCCTTTGGGGTGCTCGGTCCCAGATGGCGGCGGTCAGTAGCAGGCGGAGTCTCTTGGCGGTGGGTGTTCTGATTTTGCCCACTGCTCCCTCTTTTGCTACGCTGTTGGCTCGGTCTCACCACTGCCTCTTCCTCCGAACTCTGAAAGTCAGTGGCACGACCTTCATTCCATGTGGGGTCTAGGACCTCATCGTCCCCTGCATCGTCTTCCACCCTGTCTTGATCCCTGACCTCCTGTTCAGTCTGCACAATGCAGAAAGACGCAGCAGTTGGCACCTGTGTTTCGTCTTTATCAGAGACGTGCTGAGGTGGTATTCCCATGTCCTCATCATCAGGAAACATAAGTGGTTGTGCGTTAGTGCATTCTATCTCTTCCACCCCTGGGGAAGGGCTAGGTGGATGCCCTTGGGAAACCCTGGCAGCAGAGTCTTCAAACAGCATAAGAGACTGCTGCATAACTTGAGGCTCAGACAGTTTCCCTGATATGCATGGGGGTGATGTGACAGACTGATGGGCTTGGTTTTCATGCGCCATCTGTGCGCTTTCTGCAGAAGACTGGGTGGGAGATAATGTGAACGTGCTGGATGCACTGTCGGCCACCCAATTGACTAATGCCTGTACCTGCTCAGGCCTTACCATCCTTAGAACAGCATTGGGCCCCACCAAATATCCCTGTAAATTCTGGCGGCTACTGGGACCTGAGGTAGTTGGTACACTAGGATGTGTGGCAGAACGGCCACGTCCTCTCCCAGCACCAGAGGGTCCACTAACACCACCACGACCATGTCCACGTCCGCGTCCCTTACTAGATGTTTTCCTCATTGTTCCCGTTCACCACAATTTTGAAAATGGCAAATTTGGGAATAGTTTTTCAACCCAGAACAAAAACTGTGCTTTTACGGTCACTACAAATAATTTGACCAGCTAAAACAGTATTGATTTGGAGGAATATAAATGTCAGGGCTATTTTTTAGGCGCTGTGTGACAGGTATACCTTTAATCACAGAATTAGACTTGTATCTGCACTGTAGCGTGTGTGTTAAGTTTTTCAGAATGACACTATCAGCACCTTGAATCTAATATACCCTTTTTGGGATAGATTTAAAGTAGGCCTGATATAGCAGAAACTACTAATTTTGAAAATGGCAAATTTGGGAATACTTTTTCAACCCAGAACAAAAACTGTGCTTTTACGGTCACTACAAATAATTTGACCAGCTAAAACAGTACTGATTTGGAGGAATATAAATGTCAGGGCTATTTTTTAGGCGCTGTGTGACAGGTATACCTTTAATCACAGAATTAGACTTGTATCTGCACTGTAGCGTGTGTGTTAAGTTTTTCAGAATGATACTATCAGCACCTTGAATCTAATATACCCTTTTTGGGATAGATTTAAAGTAGGCCTGATATAGCAGAAACTACTAATTTTGAAAATGGCAAATTTGGGAATACTTTTTCAACCCAGAGCAAAAACTGTGCTTTTACGGTCACTACAAATAATTTGACCAGCTAAAACAGTATTGATTTGGAGGAATATAAATGTCAGGGCTATTTTTTAGGCGCTGTGTGACAGGTATACCTTTAATCACAGAATTAGACTTGTATCTGCACTGTAGCGTGTGTGTTAAGTTTTTCAGAATGACACTATCAGCACCTTGAATCTAATATACCCTTTTTGGGATAGATTTAAAGTAGGCCTGATATAGCAGAAACTACTAATTTTGAAAATGGCAAATTTGGGAATACTTTTTCAACCCAGAGCAAAAACTGTGCTTTTACGGTCACTACAAATAATTTGACCAGCTAAAACAGTACTGATTTGGAGGAATATAAATGTCAGGGCTATTTTTTAGGCGCTGGATGACAGGCTCAACTTGCCCCTGATGTAGTATATGGCCAAAAAATAACCACACTATTGATGGTTAAATGCACTTGGGTGACACAGGCTCAGCCTGCACCTGATGTAGTATATGGCCAAAAAATAACCACACTATTGATGGTTAAATGCACTTGGGTGACACAGGCTCAGCCTGCACCTGATGTAGGGTATAGCAAAAAATAACCACACTATTGATGGTTAAATGCACTTGGTGGTAGCTTGTGCTGGCGCACCACAAGCCACAAAATGGCCGCCGATCACCCCAGAAAAAAGTGATATAAAAACGCTCTGGGCAGCCTAAAAAAAGTGAGCAATTCAATATCAGCACTTCAATGATCCACAGCTGGAGATCGATCACTGAATTAAGTCTTTTGGAGGAGTTAATCTGCCTAATCTCGCCCTAAGGTCGCAGCAGCAACTTCTCCCTACGCTTATATCAGCAGAGTGACGTGCAGCGCTACGTGACCCAAGCTTATATAGAGGCTGGGTCACATGCTGCACTGGCCAATCACAGCCATGCCAATAGTAGGCAAGGCTGTGATGGCCTCTTGGCGGCAAGTAGAATGACGCTTGTTGATTGGCTGCTTTGCAGCCTTTCAAAAAGCGCCAAGAAAGCGCTGAACACCGAACCCGAACCCGGACTTTTACGAAAATGTTCGGGTTCGGGTCCGTGTCACGGACACCCCAAAATTCGGTACGAACCCGAACTATACAGTTCGGGTTCGCTCATCCCTATTTTAAAGTTATTCACACATAAAGTGACACTGGTCAGATTTGCAAAAAATTGCCTGGTCCTTAAGGTGAAAATGAGCCCACTCCATAAGGGGTTAAAGGGTAATATTAATTTATATGAATGTTCCCCTCCTTCCCTGGTTTTTCCATTGTTTGAAAGAATGTTTGTCTTTTTAATTTTCTCACTTTGTTTAACGAGTCGTCTACAAGTGATAGTGAATATTTTTTTCTCTAAGAATTGGACCTTCATGGATTCCGCTTCTTTTTCAAATTGTTCCTCCTGTGTACAGTTTCTCTTAAGTCGCCGAAACTAGCTGAAGGGTACGTTTAGTAACCAACAGGGTAAATGACAACTAGTATTCAATATAAAACTATTTTTTGCTACCTGTTTTTGGTAGGTGCTACATATACATTTTGATCCTTTAATTTCTATATTTAGATCCAAAAATTGTATTGATTGACTACTTCTATTTGATTGTTGTAGATGATCGGGCGGCACTGCACGGAGATATGGGTGCACGGTCAACGGGCGTCGCCCCAGATAATTCAATAAGGAACAAAACCGGCACTCCTTGCGATGCAATGATATATTATTTATTCGCCTCTCATGAAAAAAGTGACGCGCGTTTCGGCACGTGTAAGTGCCTTTATCAAACACAATATATGTGAGCAGCTAAGTACATGAATATGGACATAGGCGTGTGTTTAAATAGCCCGCCGTCGGTCACATGACCAGAACCATTCGGGTCATGTGATTATGACATTATGTTGGCAAGGTAACTGGGATAGTTTACAAACACTATCACCAGTCTTACTCGAAAAATACAAGTCATGTCCATGATCCTCGCATCTCCTTGATGGTCGCAGTAGGTGAATTCTCAATTACACTGCGGAAACACATTTGCAAAATATGTATTACATAAGTCAGGCAGCTGGGATAAATACATGAAGCGATGATACATCTATTTGATGTGAATTTTAAATTGAATTGATTTCTATTTAGATCTTCTATAAACTCAGTCAATCCCTCCTGTGTGCCCTGCCAAATTAAAATCACGTCATCGATATACCAACGCCATAGGACCAGATTCGTCCCCAGCCTAGGTGTTATTTTTGTCTGCTCCCATGCCGCCATAAACAGGTTAGAATAGCTGGGGGCGAATCTGGTCCCCATGGCAGTCCCTCATTATATTCTCAACCACTGAAGAAGGAACCCGTGCAGTTTCGAAACGCGTCTGTTAATTGAAACCACAGAAGTACATATGGAGTGCGAATCTTCACATCAAGACTTCGCAACTAAGGATCTAAGTCAGCATTACAAAGTGGCAAGCCCGCATGTGCCAGAGAACAGTGCCGGCACCAACGCACATACAAGAAGGGTAACAAGCGCTCTGTAAGAGAATTTGAAATACAGCCACGTACGTACCAATTATCATTGAATGCAGTGACAGGTCTGGTGAGCAGTCAACAACATACTCTGCTTGATCTTTTCCCACAATAACTGCACCATTTGCTGAATGTGTTGGGTGGTAGTGACAAAACCACCTGACAATCATTGCGCATTCTCTATGAAGCAAGAAGCAGCTAACATCATATACTGCTGAATTATTGCACATAATAATAGTGCCGCTGATCCAAACAGTGACAACATAACTACCAGATTATCACTGCATACTACATTCGGTACTATCTCAAAGAGTGGCAACTGCAAATTAATTAAGAACAATAGTACAAGAAAGTATCAATAAGACACTGCATTAACTCCTTTTATGCTGCTATGGAACGTAATAAATTTTTGAATAGTGCGAGAGCTCCGCACTATATGTCTGTAGAGGGACCGTGACTATACATTATTCTTTTATGTCTTTTATTTTTTGTCTATTTTAATTGGTTATTGTGTTTATGCATAGAACATCACATTTTTTATGTATTTTATTAGGCAACAATAAATGTGGATATATTGTAATAAGAAAGGCCATTTATTACAACAACAAAAAACAGGCATGTTGAAATCGAACATGCCAAAACCTTCTTTTCCCCTGCTGTTGGGAGCACTTTGTGAAGACTCCACATACATTGGACAGTTGACCAGTCCCAGGTTCTGATTACTTTCATCTAATGTGTATGGGCAGCATTAGCCTACCTACCTCTGAGCTCCAGATCTGGCAGAGTTTTTGAATAGCAGGTAAAAATGTTCGAGCCATTTAGTCTTATTTATTTCAGTCAGAATGGACTAACTTATATTATGGGTCTTCTTCAAAGAGCATCTGCATCAAAGCAATGGCTTCAACAAACATACTGGCATGGAGGAACAAAAATGTAGTAGAAATGCCTTTCAAGTCAGAAGCTGAGTGTTTAGATTGTTATCATCTGCACTTCTGAAGAAGTTCTTCCTAGAAAATGTCAGGTCTCTTCTGTACTGTCAGCAGTACTTTTAATGGGAAGTCCAAAAATGTTTCACGCGGAAAAATAAAGATGGAACGTAGAAAATATAAAACAATGACGGCTCGTGACCATTATATAATGTGCAAAAGGTAATGAAGGGAAGCATCAGAGGGATGAAAAAAATGGAATGGCAGTGATCAGTCTCAACTTTTACATTCGAGTAAAAACAAAATGACCGGTTGGTTAAACATTTAGCGGCAGCTTGTAGCCTGCAAGTATCGCTTCCCTAGGGGAAGCATTATATTTTCATTCCACTGAAACTATGTATTCTTACATGTACTGAAATACCATCAATGTAATAAAGGTTTTAATATTATATAGCAACAGGAAGACGAGTCCAAGGTAGTGCAGGTGCAGTGTTCAGTATTGCTGACAGCTGTCCAAAGCACTGCAGATGCCAAGAGCCTAGATACTGGAATTTGTGCATAATTAAAGATCATTTACACATGGAGCAGCCAGTATGCTTCTGATAAAAAAATATTCTATTTATACAATGTAGAATATCTTAAAGAAGTTGTACAGACTACAGATATTGATGATTTAGCCTGAGAATATATATAAATATATCAGATCGTTGGAGGCCCCCACTGATCAGCTGTTTTAGGCAGCCGCTGTGCCGGAAACTTTACAATGTATGGACAGAATCAGAAGGGTCTGAACGCTGTCTAGTTTCTGGCCCCAGCATACTGCAGCTTAGCTCCCATTCACTTGATTGGCAGCTGGGCTGTAATACCCCAGCACATCCACTACACGATGTACAGGGTATTCTGCTTCACTGTATAGTTTCTAACAGAGTGCCTGCCCGAATCAGCTGATCATTGGGGTGCTGTGACTCAGACCCTCACCAATCTGATATTTATTAACTATCCTGATGATAGGTCACAAATAGGGATGAGCGAATCGACTTTGGATGAAATGAAGTCGATTCGCATAAAACTTTGTTTCAATACTGTACTGAGCGAGCACTCCGTACAATATTAGAATGTATTGAACCAATATTTGAATGTATTGAACCATGGAACCGAACCCAAGTTTGGGAAATGTTTTTTTACAGTAGAAATCAATTTATGAAGTTATTACACAAAGTCTCGCCAGACTTCGCGAAGTAATAACTTCGGCTCATCGGAGCCAATACATTTTAATACTGTACGGAGCGCTCGCTCAGTACAGTATTGAAACAAAGTTTTATGCGAATCGACTTCAGATGTTTCATCTGAATTCGATTTGCTCATTCCTAGTCATAAATATCTGTAACCCAGAGAACCCCTTTAAGTCAATGAGGTTATTCTGTGCAAGAAATGTGTGACTTATGTATGAAATAAATCTTCAAAAAACAAATAAATCCTGGGTTGTGCTAGGTTCTTCAGATGGGTTGATGTCATCCAATTATGTAAATGTATTTATAGTAGGGCCCATTCACAGGGACACCGGCTGTGTGAGAACCTCATATTGCAGTGTGGACCCTTCGACTTGAATGGGTCCGCGATCCGCAAGATACGGCAAAAGATAGGGAATGTCCTATCTTTGCAGTGCGAAGGCACGGTCTTGAAAGCCCATGGAAGGCCTTCCCAGTGTTTCTGTGGGCTTTCGGGTACACGCCTCTGCAAAGGGCGCCTCCACCCAGGGCCCGCCTATGACGCATCCCAGGTGTAGGAAATGCTGAGTGGTGTAGTGCGGACTAAATTTCTCTTATTGTGTTTCACGGTGCTCCTACATGGATACGGCTGGACTCCATGCTTTGGCTCCGAAGCAATAAATAGGGGGAATAATTGAGGGATTTGAAGAAATAACTTGAGTCCAGACCTTGAGATGAAGTTCAATGGCAGCTTTACTTGAATAAACGTTTCTCCAAACAGTTTCAGGCTTTGTCTTGGTTCTAGCAGGCTTTAGCATTAAACTGTCAGGCAAACTTAACTCTGCTCTATCCTTCTCTTACTCTGCTCTACTAACAAGCTGACTTGGTAACTTGGCTTCTTCTTTATGCTGCACTTCACTCTGTAGTCAGACTTATCTGTAGCCCAGGAAGTTTACTCCTGGCTCATGAAGTTC
>NW_024400851.1:0-19259 GCF_905171765.1 Bufo bufo
TAAAAAAACTGGGACCTCATTTTTAAACCAATTCAAGTAGGTTAAAATATACAGACTGGATCAACTTAACATGGGTCATAAGTATTGGAATAGCACATACAATAGCTGGACTGGATAAATATAGCCAAAATTGCTAAAATTTGAATGGCTCATAATTCACACAATGTGTTTGCATAATTTATTCATGATTTAGTGTCATGATATCAAAAATTATTTATATCGTATTGTGCACATGATTATCATTGTGGATTGTAATTATAACCTCATACCAATTGTACATTTTTACATACCTATATTATAAACATTAAACTCATGCATTATGTTCCTTATTACTACCTATCATGTAAATACTATATATGTGCCCTTGTATTAGACCTATTAAAATTTAAAATTATATTATCTGTATAGGACCATTCACATCATGTGTTTTACTCATTAATTTCTTATACTACAAATCAATGTGTTTTTTCTCCTTACTCTCCAATTAGAAATCTAATTTGACCAGATAATTGATGTGCACTATATTCTAATCCTCATATAAAATGAAATACTACAAAAAATTACAAAAATAGCAAAAATACAAAAGAATGCAAACAAAACAAAAGCTGACTTCATTGCAGTATAGGGGTGAAGGTGAAGTCACAGGACATGTCAGCGCAATGGTATATAACATGGCGCCGTCATCTCATGCAAACTGCACCCCCACCCCATCTACAGGAACCCAAAGATCTCCAGTTCTGCATTAAGACCTTGTGGCATCAAGGACCAAAAATCATGAGGTCCCAGCTTTTTATTTTTATTTATATTATATACCATTGAGGAAGGAACATACCTGTTCCAAAACGCGTCCTGGTGGCGGTTTTTGAAGCAGGCAGTGTGGATGGTAACATGTGGACAGCAATGAATGGCCTCCGAATATAATCCATAGCTGTTTGGACTATTCCTTCACATGGAAGCAAGCAGTTGCATCAACTTTTATTATACGGCAACTTGAGTTTGACAAACTTTTTTATAAGTGAATGAGAATCGATTGTCACAAAACACATAAGTGTGAACCAGCTATCAACTAATGCATTGATTCAATAGACACAGGAATTAAGTGTCATAACGGCTTTGGATATATCCTAAGCTTTATACATAAATGACTGCAGCACATGGGAACAATCCACAAACCATTTTATTACAAGCCTAAACACAGCTATAAACCGCATATTTGTTTTTGTTTCTGTTTTAATTTATATGCGTGAGCTCTGCATACAAAAATAAGGGACCGAGTATATCAATTAACGTGGGATTTTTTATATTTGGGGAGTTTTAGATGATTTTATTAAATGTTTTATGTATATGCGTGTAAATTTAATTAACCCCTTAAGGACTCAGCCCTATTTCACCTTAAGGACTTGGCCATTTTTTGCAAATCTGACCAGTGTCACTTTAAGTGCTGATAACTTTAAAACGCTTTGACTTATCCAGGCCATTCTGAGATAGTTTTTTCGGCACATATTGTACTTCATGACACTGGTAAAATGAAGTAAAAAAAAATCTTTTTTATTTATAAAAAAATACCAAATTTACAATTTTTCTTAAAAAAATGGCAAATATCCAAGTTTCAATTTCTCTACTTCTATAATACATAGTAATACTTCCAAAAATAGTTATTACTTTACATTCCCCATATGTCTACTTCATGTTTGGATCATTTTGGGAATGATATTTTATTTTTTGGGGATGTTACAAGGCTTAGAAGTTTAGAAGCAAATCTTGAAATTCACTTTGCGAGGCTTACATAATAGAAACCACCCAAAAATGACCCCATTCTATAAACTACACCCCTCAAGGTATTCAAAACTGATTTTACAAACTTTGTTAACCCTTTAGGTGTTCCACAAGAATTAATGGAAAATAGAGATCCAATTTCAAAATTTCACTTTTTTGGCAGATTTTCCATTTTAATAATTTTTTCCCAGTTACAAAGCAAGGGTTAACAGCCAAACCAAACTCAATATTTATGGCCCTGATTCTTTAGTTTACAGAAACACCCCATATGTGGTGGTAAACCGCTGTACGGGCACACGGCAGGGCGTAGAAGGAAAGGAATGCCATACGGTTTTTGGAAGGAGGGTTTTGCTGGACTGGTTTTTTTGACACCATGTCCCATTTGAAGCCCCCCTGATGCACTTCTAGAGTAGAAACTCCAAAAAAGTGAGCCCATTTGAGAAACTACAGGATAGGGTGGCAGTTTTTTTGGTACTAGTTTAGGGTACATATGATTTTTGGTTGCTCTATATTACACTTTTTGTGCGGCAAGGTAACAAGAAATAGCTTTTTTGGAACGTTTTTTTTTTTGTTATTTACAACATTCATCTGACAGGTTAGATCATGTGGTAATTTTATAGAGCAGGTTGTCACGGATGCGGCGATACCTAATATGTATACAATTTTTTTTATTTATGTAAGTTTTACACAATGATTTCATTTTTAAAACAAAAAAATGTTTTAGTGTCTCCATAGTCTAAGAGCCATCGTTTTTTCAGTTTTTGGGCGATTATCTTAAGTAGGGTCTCATTTTTTGCGGGATGAGATGACGGTTTGATTGGCACTATTTTGGGGTGCATATGACTTTTTGATCGCTTGCTATTACACTTTTTGTGACGTAAGATGACAAAAAATTGCTTTTTTTACACCGTTTTTATTTTTATTTTTTTATGGTGGTCACCTGAGGGGTTAGGTCATGTGATATTTTTATAGAGCCGGTCGATACGGACGCGTCGATACCTAATATGTATACTTTTTTTTATTTATTTAAGTTTTACACAATGATTTCATTTTTGAAACAAAAAAAAATCATGTTTTAGTGTTTCCATAGTCTAAGAGCCATAGTTTTTTCAGTTTTTGGGCGATTATCTTGGGTAGGGTATGATTTTTGTGGGATGAGATGACGGTTTGATTGGTACTATTTTGGCGTACATGCGACTTTTTTGATCACTTTTATTACCTTTTTTGGGAAGTAAGGTGGGCAAAATTTCAATTTTCTCATAGTTTTTATTTTTTTATTTTTATGGCGTTCACCGTGCGGGGAAAGTAACATGACCGTTTCATAGATCAGGTCGTTACGGACGCAGCGATACCTAATATGTGTAGTGTATTTTTTATTTTTTTTTTATTCAGTGATAAATGTGTTTTTTTTTATATTAACTTTTTTCACTTATTTTTACATTTTTTTGACCCAGACCCACTTGGTTCTTGAAGATCCAGTGGGTCTGATGTCTGTATAATACAGTACATTACACTATATAGGGTACTGTACTGTATTTTACTTACACTTTGTCTAAACAGATCTATGCCTTTAGCACAGATCTGTTCAGCACCATAGACAGCAGGATGCCTGAGAAGGCGTCCTGTTGCCATGGGAACCTTCCCCATCTGCTCAGTAGTGGTCAGAACTTCGCAGACGGGGAAGGGTAAGGACGGGGCTGTCTGGGGGCTGTCTGGGGGCTCTCTCCCTCTCCATCGGGGGGCTGCAAAGGCACAGCAGCCCCCCGATGGGAGAGGGAGGGTGCTCCCTGAGCTGTTAACCTTTTCCATACAGCGGTCCGTATGGACCGCGGTATGGAAAGGGTTAAACGGCTGACATCGCATCACCGATGTCAGCCGTTTATACCAGGGTGTCAGCAATGACCACGTCATCTCTCTGCAATAGGAGCTCCATCAACACCAGCAGCACCACAACCAGGGCTGCATCCCTTATTTGATGCTCTCCTCATTCTTTGAGGTCACCCACTGACAGACAGATAGTGAGGTAAAGATGTGTCTATTCGATATTTAAATCGATGGGAGTGGGTATTATTATATGAAAAATTATATAATAATCGATGGGAAAAAGTTGATCAGTGAAAAAAAATATATATAGTCAAAAAAAGGGAATAAATCGATAGAGAAAAATAGATATAATCGATAAGATATATGAATGAATGTATTCGATGAGCATTAATGTTCAATGAAATAATCACACAGGATATGGTGATGAAGGATAATCGATAGTAATAGTTGAAAAAAATGGTCGATAATATCAGTCATTAAAAGTTTTGAAAGTGTACAGATAAGAAAAAAATGTAAAAATATCCAATTGTAAAATTAGAGTAAAAATAGTCCGAGATATCCAAGAAATACAATGATGATTGTCCAAGATAAAAAAGAGAATATAAGATAAAACAAAAGGCTGTGTAAATCAACGTAGTATATATAAATCTGTATATATAAAAAGCTAATATTGCTTTTAAGATAGTCCAATGTTGTTGGACGGTATTTTCAGATACCGGATTTGCACGTCAGTACAGGTGATAACGTCTGCCGTCAAGGGTATTTTGTACAATATTCACTTTTGTGATATTACTTGCTGGTGGCGTCCCACACAGCAATTGTTGTACTCACCCCGCGGTCCTAGTTGTTCCTGTGTTGGTGATGCAGTAGCCGGCATGATCCTCCTGGCGGTTTGCTCGTCCACGTTGTGTGTTACGCGCTCTTTCCTGCCGGGTTGGCGTCTCACGTGATCTAGCACGTGGTTGGTTGCCGTTCAGCTTGTATCTTTATCTTTGTGCTCTTTTTTCGTAAAGAAATTCCTGTAAGATTTTCGTATAGATTGTCTTATAGAATTTCTTGTGTTGTTGTGATGATCCGAAGTCCTTTTAGCAAAAGCGTGGGTATTGGTGGGTAGTCGTAAGGATGATACCAAGTTGCCATACGCGTTTCGAGGTGTTCCTACCTCTTCATCAGTGGCCGTATTGGATTCATTCAGACTGCCCTCTTTTATACCCACTTGTTTGTTCTCCCACCAAAAACCCGGCCTGGATGTTTGCTAATTGGAATAAAACATGTTACTTTGTAAAGAAAAAGAAAAAGATAAAGAAAAAGGAAAAGATAAAGAAGGGAAAAGTATTGGTTTATTTTTCTTGGGATTTTTCTAATCCTATTGTTCGTTTATATTAATACCCTTTGTTGTTGATTTCTCTGGTGTCTTGTTGGTAAATGGTTATGTTTCTTCATCTTTGACATTTGGAGTTGGTTGTGATTATATTGCCAGTGATTATAACATGAAAAACGCAAGTGCGGTTTTGATGCGTTTTTTGTTGGTATGTGCGTTTTTTTGCTTGTTTGTGTCATTTTGGCTCCATGTTTGAACCTAATGGTTTTATTTTGATTCTGAGGTATAGGGAATCAGAATATCGACAGTTTTCATAGCTAATGAAGTTGTTTTGGTGTGTTTCTTGCATTTGTGCTTCTTTTTTATCTCTTTTTTATCTCTGTCGATGTTTAAATGATTTTTTGGGTTTTTTTGGTGTTTTTTCCCCAAGTTTTTTGATTATGTATCATTATCTTTATAATCTGATGTTTTTGACTTTTGGGATCAACCTTTTTGTGTTTTTTTCTTCTTTATGGCTGAAAACGCAGATGCGGTTTTGATGCGTTTTTTTTGGGATATGTGCGTTTTTTTTTTCTATTAGTGTTATTTTGACTTCATATTTCGATCTGGTGTTTTTGTTTAATTTCAGATGTCTATGAGGTCCAAATAATGGTCTTGTTATGTTTTCCATATTTTTCGTGTGGTTGATGATTTGAGTGCAGAGTGAGGTATTGATAGATCTACCGTCTGCCTTGAATAGGCGCCAGATATAAAAAGTCCTGTAAGTTGGATATGTTGGATAAATAAGTGATAAAAATTGATAAAATTGATAGGTAGGGAATTCGATAGGTAAGGATGTTGATTGATAGATAAAATTGATAGATAAAATTGATTTGAATTGATTAATTTGTTAATTGGTTAATTGGTTAATTTCTACAGGCGGGATAACCCATATCAAGGGACGGACGAGTTGCTGGTAAAACAGCCGGACACTTGTCTGTCTGTCGAAGTGGGCAGGGGCCATAGTGTAGCGTTCAAATAGTGATAATCATAAAAATCATAAAAAACCGAACAGTTCAAATTCTGCGTTTAGTCCATCTGGTATAATTGTTTCAAAGTCATAGATCCTCCTTGATTCTTGTCTGGACATTTTTGATATGTGGTCACCAGTCCACCCCTCCAACTGGTTTCTACTTTTTCAAAGGCAGCAAATGTCATTAGACTGGCATCTTTGTTATGGTATATTTTGTAATGGTTTGATAACGTGTGTTTATCATAGCCGTTTTTGATGTTATTTCTATGTTCTGCTATTCTTTTTTTCAATGTTCTTTTGGTTCTTCCTATATACTGTTTATTGCAGGGGCATTCAATTATGTAGATTACATTTGATGTATCACAGGATAGGAATTTGTTTATTTGGTAGGAGAATTTATTTATTTTTGAAATAATTTCTACAGTTTTTTTTAGGGAATTTGGTGTTTTTACAATTATTGCATCGTCCACATCTGTAGAAACCTTTTAGGTTGAACCAACTGTGTGGGCTGTCTTTGTTTTGTACCTTTTTCTGGTTTTTCACTGTAGGTGCTATTTTTAGTGGTAAATTGGGAGCTTTAGTATAAACTATCTGTGGTGTGCTTGTTAGGAGAGGACCAATTGTTTTGTCTTTAAGGATGTAATGCCAGTGCTTTTTGATGATAGTTTCCACTTTTTTTTGTTGGGTATTATATGGGAGTATTATTCTTATTAAGTCGTTGGATTGTTTCTCTTTTTCTGTTTCTTTGGGTGGTGGTTCAAATAAATCTTTCCTCGCCATACTTTTTACTTTGGATAATGATGTGTCCAAAAGGTGCGGTGGATATTTTTTAATCAGGAATTGTTCTTTCATTTTTTGGGCTTCTTCTTCAAATACCATATTTGTTGTACAATTTCTTTTTATGCGTCTGAACTGTCCAGTTGGGATATTGAGTAACCACCTGGGTAGGTGGCAACTAGAGTATAATATAGAGTTGTTTTTAGATACTTCTTTTTGAAATATGGAGCATTCTAAATGGTTGGTTTTGATTTTTATTGTTAAATCCAAAAAGTTTATTTCTTTTTTGCTGATGTTGGAAGTAAACTTTAAATTATTGTCATTTTTGTTGATCTGTTCCAGGAATAGTTCTAGGTCTTTGTCTGTTTTGTTCCATATGAATATAATGTCGTCTATGTATCGCCGCCAGAGTACTAGGTCCTCCCCCAGTCTAGGTGTGATATGTTGGTGTTCCCACTGTGCCATGAACAAATTGGCATAGCTGGGGGCGAACCTAGTACCCATGGCGGTGCCCCTTGTTTGGAGATAGTAGTCTGATTCGTATGCAAAGTAGTTGTGGGATAATATGTATTTAACTTCCTCCTCTATGTATTGAATTTGAGTTTCCTTTAATTGTCCGTTAAGTTCTAATTGTTTCTTCAATGCATCTGTTCCTTGGTCATGGTTTATTATTGTATATAATGAATTTACATCAAGGGTTCCAAGGGTCCAGTGGGGTTCAAATTTAAAATTTTCTATTATTTGAATAATTTGGGTGGTGTCTTTAATGTAAGATGGGGTTTGTTTGACGATTGGTTGTAATAACTGGTCGATATATTGGGATAGGTTGGATGTGAATGATCCGATACCTGAGATGATGGTTCTTCCTGGGGGGTTAGTTGGATTTTTATGGATCTTTGGGATGCAGTAGAATATGGGTAATCTTTGCTGAGTTGTGGTTATATAGGTATATTCTTGTTCTTGTAAGAGACCTGTGTCTAAACCTCTTTTGGCGTATCATGGTTTGTAGAGTGAAACTAAATCGCACATCCTCATTCCTATACTATTGACTACTGTATGTAATAAGCAGCATTTCTTATGATAAAACATGGCTATACAGCGGTTATATCAATCATTTGCTGTGCACTATTAGGAGGCAATTAGTATACAGTTTGATCAAAGAGCATAGGCCCACTTACCGCGACAAGGTTTCCTCCTGTTAAGTGGGAGCCTACTCTAACCGTAGCGCAGTGCCGTGTGGCGATCACCGTGTCTCCACACTGCTCCAGCAGGCAATGGGATCCAGCAGCCAACCAGCCGCCCCGCTGTACAGCGGAGCCACCTAGGCCTCGGATCCCACAGCTCCACCAGCACAGCACAGAAACAACGACGGCCGCCATCCAGCGCCGCATGTGAACTGGTGCTAAAGGATCACCTGTTCACAGCTTCTCAGGGACTCCAACTGAGATGTGGTAGGAATTAAAACCCTGTGCAGACTACTGCTAATTTAAGTACAGAGCACCTGTGTCGAATGGGGAGGAGTGCTGACTTAGTATGGGGGGAGAAAGACTATAGAACGAATAAATCATGGTTTGTAGAGTGAAACTAAATCGCACATCCTCATTCCTATACTATTGACTACTGTATGTAATAAGCAGCATTTCTTATGATAAAACATGGCTATACAGCGGTTATATCAATCATTTGCTGTGCACTATTAGGAGGCAATTAGTATACAGTTTGATCAAAGAGCATAGGCCCACTTACCGCGACAAGGTTTCCTCCTGTTAAGTGGGAACCTACTCTAACCGTAGCGCAGTGCCGTGTGGCGATCACCGTGTCTCCACACTGCTCCAGCAGGCAATGGGATCCAGCAGCCAACCAGCCGCCCCGCTGTACAGCGGAGCCACCTAGGCCTCGGATCCCACAGCTCCACCAGCACAGCACAGAAACAACGACGGCCGCCATCCAGCGCCGCATGTGAACTGGTGCTAAAGGATCACCTGTTCACAGCTTCTCAGGGACTCCAACTGAGATGTGGTAGGAATTAAAACCCTGTGCAGACTACTGCTAATTTAAGTACAGAGCACCTGTGTCACATGGGGAGGAGTGCTGACTTAGTATGGGGGGAGAAAGACTATAGAACGAATAAATCATGGTTTGTAGAGTGAAACTAAATCGCACATCCTCATTCCTATACTAATGACTACTGTATGTAATAAGCAGCATTTCTTATGATAAAACATGGCTATACAGCGGTTATATCAATCATTTGCTGTGCACTATTAGGAGGCAATTAGTATACAGTTTGATCAAAGAGCATAGGCCCACTTACCGCGACAAGGTTTCCTCCTGTTAAGTGGGAACCTACTCTAACCGTAGCGCAGTGCCGTGTGGCGATCACCGTGTCTCCACACTGCTCCAGCAGGCAATGGGATCCAGCAGCCAACCAGCCGCCCCGCTGTACAGCGGAGCCACCTAGGCCTCGGATCCCACAGCTCCACCAGCACAGCACAGAAACAACGACGGCCGCCATCCAGCGCCGCATGTGAACTGGTGCTAAAGGATCACCTGTTCACAGCTTCTCAGGGACTCCAACTGAGATGTGGTAGGAATTAAAACCCTGTGCAGACTACTGCTAATTTAAGTACAGAGCACCTGTGTCACATGGGGAGGAGTGCTGACTTAGTATGGGGGGAGAAAGACTATAGAACGAATAAATCATGGTTTGTAGAGTGAAACTAAATCGCACATCCTCATTCCTATACTATTGACTACTGTATGTAATAAGCAGCATTTCTTATGATAAAACATGGCTATACAGCGGTTATATCAATCATTTGCTGTGCACTATTAGGAGGCAATTAGTATACAGTTTGATCAAAGAGCATAGGCCCACTTACCGCGACAAGGTTTCCTCCTGTTAAGTGGGAACCTACTCTAACCGTAGCGCAGTGCCGTGTGGCGATCACCGTGTCTCCACACTGCTCCAGCAGGCAATGGGATCCAGCAGCCAACCAGCCGCCCCGCTGTACAGCGGAGCCACCTAGGCCTCGGATCCCACAGCTCCACCAGCACAGCACAGAAACAACGACGGCCGCCATCCAGCGCCGCATGTGAACTAGTGCTAAAGGATCACCTGTTCACAGCTTCTCAGGGACTCCAACTGAGATGTGGTAGGAATTAAAACCCTGTGCAGACTACTGCTAATTTAAGTACAGAGCACCTGTGTCACATGGGGAGGAGTGCTGACTTAGTATGGGGGGAGAAAGACTATAGAACGAATAAATCATGGTTTGTAGAGTGAAACTAAATCGCACATCCTCATTCCTATACTATTGACTACTGTATGTAATAAGCAGCATTTCTTATGATAAAACATGGCTATACAGCGGTTATATCAATCATTTGCTGTGCACTATTAGGAGGCAATTAGTATACAGTTTGATCAAAGAGCATAGGCCCACTTACCGCGACAAGGTTTCCTCCTGTTAAGTGGGAACCTACTCTAACCGTAGCGCAGTGCCGTGTGGCGATCACCGTGTCTCCACACTGCTCCAGCAGGCAATGGGATCCAGCAGCCAACCAGCCGCCCCGCTGTACAGCGGAGCCACCTAGGCCTCGGATCCCACAGCTCCACCAGCACAGCACAGAAACAACGACGGCCGCCATCCAGCGCCGCATGTGAACTGGTGCTAAAGGATCACCTGTTCACAGCTTCTCAGGGACTCCAACTGAGATGTGGTAGGAATTAAAACCCTGTGCAGACTACTGCTAATTAAAGTACAGAGCACCTGTGTCACATGGGGAGGAGTGCTGACTTAGTATGGGGGGAGAAAGACTATAGAACGAATAAATCATGGTTTGTAGAGTGAAACTAAATCGCACATCCTCATTCCTATACTATTGACTACTGTATGTAATAAGCAGCATTTCTTATGATAAAACATGGCTATACAGCGGTTATATCAATCATTTGCTGTGCACTATTAGGAGGCAATTAGTATACAGTTTGATCAAAGAGCATAGGCCCACTTACCGCGACAAGGTTTCCTCCTGTTAAGTGGGAACCTACTCTAACCGTAGCGCAGTGCCGTGTGGCGATCACCGTGTCTCCACACTGCTCCAGCAGGCAATGGGATCCAGCAGCCAACCAGCCGCCCCGCTGTACAGCGGAGCCACCTAGGCCTCGGATCCCACAGCTCCACCAGCACAGCACAGAAACAACGACGGCCGCCATCCAGCGCCGCATGTGAACTGGTGCTAAAGGATCACCTGTTCACAGCTTCTCAGGGACTCCAACTGAGATGTGGTAGGAATTAAAACCCTGTGCAGACTACTGCTAATTTAAGTACAGAGCACCTGTGTCACATGGGGAGGAGTGCTGACTTAGTATGGGGGGAGAAAGACTATAGAACGAATAAATCATGGTTTGTAGAGTGAAACTAAATCGCACATCCTCATTCCTATACTATTGACTACTGTATGTAATAAGCAGCATTTCTTATGATAAAACATGGCTATACAGCGGTTATATCAATCATTTGCTGTGCACTATTAGGAGGCAATTAGTATACAGTTTGATCAAAGAGCATAGGCCCACTTACCGCGACAAGGTTTCCTCCTGTTAAGTGGGAACCTACTCTAACCGTAGCGCAGTGCCGTATGGCGATCACCGTGTCTCCACACTGCTCCAGCAGGCAATGGGATCCAGCAGCCAACCAGCCGCCCCGCTGTACAGCGGAGCCACCTAGGCCTCGGATCCCACAGCTCCACCAGCACAGCACAGAAACAACGACGGCCGCCATCCAGCGCCGCATGTGAACTGGTGCTAAAGGATCACCTGTTCACAGCTTCTCAGGGACTCCAACTGAGATGTGGTAGGAATTAAAACCCTGTGCAGACTACTGCTAATTTAAGTACAGAGCACCTGTGTCACATGGGGAGGAGTGCTGACTTAGTATGGGGGGAGAAAGACTATAGAACGAATAAATCATGGTTTGTAGAGTGAAACTAAATCGCACATCCTCATTCCTATACTAATGACTACTGTATGTAATAAGCAGCATTTCTTATGATAAAACATGGCTATACAGCGGTTATATCAATCATTTGCTGTGCACTATTAGGAGGCAATTAGTATACAGTTTGATCAAAGAGCATAGGCCCACTTACCGCGACAAGGTTTCCTCCTGTTAAGTGGGAACCTACTCTAACCGTAGCGCAGTGCCGTGTGGCGATCACCGTGTCTCCACACTGCTCCAGCAGGCAATGGGATCCAGCAGCCAACCAGCCGCCCCGCTGTACAGCGGAGCCACCTAGGCCTCGGATCCCACAGCTCCACCAGCACAGCACAGAAACAACGACGGCCGCCATCCAGCGCCGCATGTGAACTGGTGCTAAAGGATCACCTGTTCACAGCTTCTCAGGGACTCCAACTGAGATGTGGTAGGAATTAAAACCCTGTGCAGACTACTGCTAATTTAAGTACAGAGCACCTGTGTCACATGGGGAGGAGTGCTGACTTAGTATGGGGGGAGAAAGACTATAGAACGAATAAATCATGGTTTGTAGAGTGAAACTAAATCGCACATCCTCATTCCTATACTATTGACTACTGTATGTAATAAGCAGCATTTCTTATGATAAAACATGGCTATACAGCGGTTATATCAATCATTTGCTGTGCACTATTAGGAGGCAATTAGTATACAGTTTGATCAAAGAGCATAGGCCCACTTACCGCGACAAGGTTTCCTCCTGTTAAGTGGGAACCTACTCTAACCGTAGCGCAGTGCCGTGTGGCGATCACCGTGTCTCCACACTGCTCCAGCAGGCAATGGGATCCAGCAGCCAACCAGCCGCCCCGCTGTACAGCGGAGCCACCTAGGCCTCGGATCCCACAGCTCCACCAGCACAGCACAGAAACAACGACGGCCGCCATCCAGCGCCGCATGTGAACTGGTGCTAAAGGATCACCTGTTCACAGCTTCTCAGGGACTCCAACTGAGATGTGGTAGGAATTAAAACCCTGTGCAGACTACTGCTAATTAAAGTACAGAGCACCTGTGTCACATGGGGAGGAGTGCTGACTTAGTATGGGGGGAGAAAGACTATAGAACGAATAAATCATGGTTTGTAGAGTGAAACTAAATCGCACATCCTCATTCCTATACTATTGACTACTGTATGTAATAAGCAGCATTTCTTATGATAAAACATGGCTATACAGCGGTTATATCAATCATTTGCTGTGCACTATTAGGAGGCAATTAGTATACAGTTTGATCAAAGAGCATAGGCCCACTTACCGCGACAAGGTTTCCTCCTGTTAAGTGGGAGCCTACTCTAACCGTAGCGCAGTGCCGTGTGGCGATCACCGTGTCTCCACACTGCTCCAGCAGGCAATGGGATCCAGCAGCCAACCAGCCGCCCCGCTGTACAGCGGAGCCACCTAGGCCTCGGATCCCACAGCTCCACCAGCACAGCACAGAAACAACGACGGCCGCCATCCAGCGCCGCATGTGAACTGGTGCTAAAGGATCACCTGTTCACAGCTTCTCAGGGACTCCAACTGAGATGTGGTAGGAATTAAAACCCTGTGCAGACTACTGCTAATTTAAGTACAGAGCACCTGTGTCACATGGGGAGGAGTGCTGACTTAGTATGGGGGGAGAAAGACTATAGAACGAATAAATCATGGTTTGTAGAGTGAAACTAAATCGCACATCCTCATTCCTATACTATTGACTACTGTATGTAATAAGCAGCATTTCTTATGATAAAACATGGCTATACAGCGGTATTCTTTTAATGTAATGTTGAATTCATTAATTGGGTCTTTTGTTAGTTTTTTGTATGTGGTTTTATCCGAAAGTTGTTGTTTGCATTCCTTATCGTATTGTTCTAAGTCTAAAATAACTGTGGCCCCTCCTTTGTCTGCAGGTCTGATGATAATATTTTCTTTCTTTTGGAGTTGTTTTATTGCTTGGATCTCTTGTGGGTTGAGGTTGTTTCTTCCCTTTATTGTATCTTTTAGTTTTCTTAAATCTGTTTCTACACTTTTTCTGAAGGTAGAGATTTCTTCTCCTATTTCTTGTCTGGGATATTTTTTTTATTTTGGTTTTAGTAGGGTATGTTGATACATGGTCGGTGCTTTATTGTTGGCCTTTATTGGTTTTTTAAAAAAAATATTTCTTTAAACATAGTTTACGTATGAATTTTTCAATTCCGATAAAAGTGTTGAATTTGTTTAATTGGGCTGTGGGTGCAAATTTCAATCCTTTGTTGAGTAAATTGATTTGTATTGGTGTGAGTGTAGCGGAGCTTAGGTTGACAACAGTGTTTGCATCTTCATTGATTAGGTTTTGTATTTTTTTTGTCTTTTTTTCCCTTGTCCTCTTCGTATGGTCTTCTTTTTTGGTTTTGTGTGTGAGGTTGGTGTTGTGGATATATGTCCTGTTTCTGATGATCCTGATATGTGTTCCGTGAGTATGTTGGTTTCTGATTGTGGTGATCCTGGTGCCAATCTTGATTGGTTTCTCTGTATCTTAAATTGTATCTGTGATTTGGTGGTGTGTAATGATTGTGTCTTTGGTTTGGTGGTGATTGTCGTGTTGATCTTGTACGGATTCTGTGGTGTGGTGGTGTCCTGTCTAAAAAATGGAGATTAGTCAGTGTTTCGTATTTGTTGTTAGTAGGAATGTTATAATGTATATGTTCTGAGTTGTCAATTGATGTTTTATAGGTTTTGTTGGGCTGTGGAGTTTCAGGTATGAGGGTTGTTCTTTTTATGGGATTTTTTATTTTTTTGCTTTTCTTATTAATGATATCTTGTTCTATGGTGCCTAGGTTTTTACAGATTTTTTTTTGCCAGTTGGTGAATTCCTCGTTTTGTGGCAATTTATCAATGCTTTCTTTTGTATGATTGATTTTTGTAGTGATTTCCTCTAGGATTTGTGTTCTTCTTTTGATTATGAGCTGTATAAGGGTTTTGGATTAGGTTTTTAGGAAGGATTCCCATTCTTCTGTGAATTCCTCATTGCATAGATCTTGTGCTGGTAATTTGTATAGTTGGAGACCTTTCGGTATTATGTCTTGTTCTAAGTATAAATTGAGGGATTTTATCTCCCATCTTTGTTTGAGCTGTTTCGTTAGTAGAGTTTCCAGTTGCCTGAAGGTTTCTGTCATGGATTTTTCTTTTGTTCGATGTTCGTGTGTATGTGGTTATCAAATGTGAATGTTTCTACTCTTTGTCGTTGGTTTTCTATATAGTGCCAGATATCCATGGTTGTAGGTATGGGGAGCTCTACTATAGTTTGGTGAAGGTAGAGAAGTTGTACAAGAGTAATAGTGGCTCTCCCAGATTACTCCCTGGTGTGGTACTCTTGTCTGGAGTGGTTCACCTAACCACTGATGGGTATAGAGATGATAGAAGTAAAGAAGTCGACAGGCACTCTATATCTGGTTTATATAGGATATTTGTTTATTTAAAAATTTTGTTTGTAAAATATTTATTTGTATAATAAAATAAGAATGTTTTAAAAGACTGTTAGTTGGTTGTTTTCAGTGATGGGTTGTTGTGCTGAGATAGTCACCCGGATAGTGTAGAGGGGGGTGGGGGGATAGTGAGGTAAAGATGTGTCTATTCGATATTTAAATCGATGGGAGTGGGTATTATTATATGAAAAATTATATAATAATCGATGGGAAAAAGTTGATCAGTGAAAAAATATATATATAGTAAAAAAAAAAGGGAATAAATCGATAGAGAAAAATAGATATAATCGATAAGATATATGAATGAATGTATTCGATGAGCATTAATGTTCAATGAAATAATCACACAGGATATGGTGATGAAGGATAATCGATAGTAATAGTTGAAAAAAATGGTCGATAATATCAGTCATTAAAAGTTTTCAAAGTGTACAGATAAGAAAAAAATTTAAAAATATCCAATTGTAAAATCAGAGTAAAAATAGTCCGAGATATCCAAGAAATACAATGATGATTGTCCAAGATAAAAAAGAGAATATAAGATAAAACAAAAGGCTGTGTAAATCAACGTAGTATATATAAATCTGTATATATAAAAAGCTAATATTGCTTTTAAGATAGTCCAATGTTGTTGGACGGTATTTTCAGATACCGGATTTGCACGTCAGTACAGGTGATAACGTCTGCCGTCAAGGGTATTTTGTACAATATTCACTTTTGTGATATTACTTGCTGGTGGCGTCCCACACAGCAATTGTTGTACTCACCCCGCGGTCCTAGTTGTTCCTGTGTTGGTGATGCAGTAGCCGGCGTGATCCTCCTGGCGGTTTGCTCGTCCACGTTGTGTGTTACGCGCTCTTTCCTGCCGGGTTGGCGTCTCACGGGATCTAGCAAGTGGTTGGTTGCCGTTCAGCTTGTATCTTTATCTTTGTGCTCTTTTTTCGTAAAGAAATTCCTGTAAGATTTTCGTATAGATTGTCTTATAGAATTTCTTGTGTTGTTGTGATGATCCGAAGTCCTTTTAGCAAAAGCGTGGGTATTGGTGGGTAGTCGTAAGGATGATACCAAGTTGCCATACGCGTTTCGAGGTGTTCCTACCTCTTCATCAGTGGCCGTATTGGATTCATTCAGACTGCCCTCTTTTATACCCACTTGTTTGTTCTCCCACCAAAAACCCGGCCTGGATGTTTGCTAATTGGAATAAAACATGTTACTTTGTAAAGAAAAAGAAAAAGATAAAGGAAAAGGAAAAGATAAAGAAGGGAAAAGTATTGGTTTATTTTTCTTGGGATTTTTCTAATCCTATTGTTCGTTTATATTAATACCCTTTGTTGTTGATTTCTCTGGTGTCTTGTTGGTAAATGGTTATGTTTCTTCATCTTTGACATTTGGAGTTGGTTGTGATTATTTTGCCAGTGATTATAACTAGAGTTGAGCGAACACCTGGATGTTCAGGTTCGAGAAGTTCGGCCGAACTTCCCGGAAATGTTCGGGTTCTGGATCCGAACCCGACCCGAACTTCGTCCCGAACCCGAACCCCATTGAAGTCAAAAGGGGACCCGAACTTTTCGGCACTAAAAAGTCTGTAAAACAGCCCAGGAAAGAGCTAGAGGGCTGCAAAAGGCAGAAACATGTAGGTAAATCCCCTGCAAACAAATGTGGATAGGGAATTGAATTAAAATAAAAATAAAATATATAAAAATAAACCAATATCAATTGGAGAGAGGTCCCATAGCAGAGAATCTGGCATCACGTCAGCAGAGAATCAGTCTTCATGCCATAGCAGAGAATCTGGCTTCACGTCACCCACCACTGTAACAGTCCATTGTCATATATTTAGGCCCCGGCACCCAGGCAGAGGAGAGAGGTCCCGTAACAGAGAATCTGGCTTCATGTCAGCAGAGAATCAGTCTGCATGTCATAGCAGAGAATCAGGCTTTACGTCACCCAACACTGGAACAGTCCATTGTCAGATATTTAGGCCCAGGCACCCAGGCAGAGGAGAGAGGTCCCGTAACAGAGAATCTGGCTTCATGTCAGCAGAGAATCAGTCTGCATGTCATAGCAGAGAATCAGGCTTCACGTCACCCACCACTGGAACAGGCCACTGTCACATATTTAGGCCCAGGCACCCAGGCAGAGGAGAGAGGTCCCATAACAGAGATTCAGGCTTCATGTCAGTAGAGAATCAGTCTTCATGTCATAGCAGAGAATAAGGCTTCACGTCACCCACCACTGGAACAGGCCACTGTCACATATTTAGGCCCAGGCACCCAGACAGAGGAGAGAGGTCCCGTAACAGAGAATCTGGCTTCATGTCAGCACAGAATCAGTCTTCATGTCATAGCAGAGAATCAGGCTTCACGTCACCCACCACTGGAACAGGCCACTGTCACATATTTAGGCCCAGGCACCCAGGCAGAGGAGAGAGGTCCCATAACAGAGATTCAGGCTTCATGTCAGCAGAGAATCAGTCTTCATGTCATAGCAGAGAATCAGGCTTCACGTCACCCACCACTGGAACAGGCCACTGTCACATATTTAGGCCCAGGCACCCAGGCAGAGGAGAGAGGTCCCATAAGAGAGATTCAGGCTTCATGTCAGCAGAGAATCAGTCTTCATGCCATAGCAGAGAATCTGGCTTCACGTCACCCACCACTGTAACAGTCCATTGTCATATATTTAGGCCCCGGCACCCAGGCAGAGGAGAGAAGTCCCGTAACAGAGAATCTGGCTTCATGTCAGCAGAGAATCAGTCTGCATGTCATAGCAGAGAATCAGGCTTTACGTCACCCAACACTGGAACAGTCCATTGTCAGATATTTAGGCCCAGGCACCCAGGCAGAGGAGAGAGGTCCCGTAACAGAGAATCTGGCTTCATGTCAGCAGAGAATCAGTCTGCATGTCATAGCAGAGAATCAGGCTTCACGTCACCCACCACTGGAACAGGCCACTGTCACATATTTAGGCCCAGGCACCCAGGCAGAGGAGAGAGGTCCCATAACAGAGATTCAGGCTTCATGTCAGCAGAGAATCAGTCTTCATGTCATAGCAGAGAATCAGGCTTCACGTCACCCACCACTGGAACAGGCCACTGTCACATATTTAGGCCCAGGCACCCAGGCAGAGGAGAGAGGTCCCATAACAGAGATTCAGGCTTCATGTCAGTAGAGAATCAGTCTTCATGTCATAGCTGAGAATCAGGCTTCACGTCACCCACCACTGGAACAGGCCACTGTCACATATTTAGGCCCAGGCACCCAGACAGAGGAGAGAGGTCCCGTAACAGAGAATCTGGCTTCATGTCAGCACAGAATCAGTCTTCATGTCATAGCAGAGAATCAGGCTTCACGTCACCCACCACTGGAACAGGCCACTGTCACATATTTAGGCCCAGGCACCCAGGCAGAGGAGAGAGGTCCCATAACAGAGATTCAGGCTTCATGTCAGCAGAGAATCAGTTTTCATGTCATAGCAGAGAATCAGGCTTCACGTCACCCACCACTGGAACAGGCCACTGTCACATATTTAGGCCCAGGCACCCAGGCAGAGGAGAGAGGTCCCATAACAGAGATTCAGGCTTCATGTCAGCAGAGAATCAGTCTTCATGTCATAGCAGAGAATCAGGCTTCACGTCACCCACCACTGGAACAGGCCACTGTCACATATTTAGGCCCAGGCACCCAGACAGAGGAGAGAGGTCCCGTAACAGAGAATCTGGCTTCATGTCAGCACAGAATCAGTCTTCATGTCATAGCAGAGAGTCAGGCTTCACGTCACCCACCACTGGAACAGGCCACTGTCACACATTTAGGCCCTGGCACCCAGACAGAGGAGAGAGGTCCCGTAACAGAGAATCTGGCTTCATGTCAGCACAGAATCAGTCTTCATGTCATAGCAGAGAATCAGGCTTCACGTCAACCACCACTGGAACAGGCAACTGTCACATATTTAGGCCCAGGCACCCAGGCAGAGGAGAGAGGTCGCGTAACAGAGAATCTGGCTTCATGTCAGCACAGAATCAGTCTTCATGTCATAGCAGAGAATCAGGCTTCACGTCACCCACCACTG
>NW_024400852.1:0-19158 GCF_905171765.1 Bufo bufo
GTTAAATTCAAGTTTAATATATACAGCTTTCATATTTAGGGATGAGCGAACCCGAACTGTATAGTTCGGGTTCGTACCGAATTTTGGGGTGTCCGTGACACGGACCCGAACATTTTCGTAAAAGTCAGTGTTCGGGTTCGGTGTTCGGCGCTTTCTTGGCGCTTTTTGAAAGGCTGCAAAGCAGCCAATCAACAAGCGTCATACTACTTGCCCCAAGAGGCCATCACAGCCTTGCCTACTATTGGCATGGCTGTGATTGGCCAGTGCAGCATGTGACCCAGCCTCTATATAAGCTTGGGTCACGTAGCGCTGCACGTCACTCTGCTGATTCAAGCATAGGGAGAGGTTGCAGCTGCGACGTTAGGGCGAGATTAGGCAGATTAACTCCTCCAAAAGACTTCATTCTGTGATCGATCTGCAGCTGTGGATCATTGAAGTGCTAATATTGACTTGCTCACTTTTTTGAGGCTGCCCAGAGCGTTTTTAGATCACTTTTTTTCTGGGGTGATCGGCGGCCATTTTGTGACTTGTGGTGCGCCAGCACAAGCTATCACCAAGTGTATTTAACCGTCAATAGTGTGGTTATTTTGTGCTATATCCTACATCAGCTGCAGGCTGAGACTGTGTCACCGAAGTGCATTTAACCATCAACAGTCTGGTTATTTTTTGGCCATATACTACATCAGCTGCAGGCTGAGCCTGTGTCACCGAAGTGCATTTAACCATCAACAGTCTGATTATTTTTTGGCCATATACTACATCTGGTGCAGGCTGAGCCTGTGTCACCCAAGTGCATTTAACCATCAACAGTGTGGTTATTTTTTGGCCATATACAACATCAGGGGCAAGTTGAGCCTGTCACCCAGCGCCTAAAAAATAGACCTGACATTTCTATTCAACCAAATCTGTACTGTTTTAGCTGGTCAAGTTATTTGTAGTGACCGTAAAAGCACACTTTTTGTTCTGGGTTGAAAAACTATTCCCAAATTTGCCATTCTCAAAATAACTAGTTTCTGGTATATGAGGCCTACTTGAAATCTATCCCAAAAAGGATATCTTACATTGAAGGTGCTGATAGTGTCATTCAGAAAAACCTAAGACACACGCTAACGTGCAGATAGAAGTCTGATTCTGTGATTAAACCTATACCTGTCACACAGCGCAAAAAAAAACAGGCCTCACATCTCTATTCAACCAAATCTGTACTGTTTTAGCTGGTCAAGTTATTTGTAGTGACCGTAAAAGCACACTTTTTTTTCTGGGTTGAAAAACTATTCCCAAATTTGCCATTCTCAAAATAACTAGTTTCTGGTATTTGAGGCCTACTTAAAATCTATCCCAAAAAGGATATCTTACATTGAAGGTACTGATAGTGTCATTCAGAAAAACCTAAGACACACGCTAGCGTGCAGATAGAAGTCTGATTCTGTGATTAAACCTATACCTGTCACACAGCGCAAAAAAAAACAGGCCTCACATCTCTATTCAACCAAATCTGTACTGTTTTAGCTGGTCAAGTTATTTGTAGTGACCGTAAAAGCACTTTTTATTTTCTGGATTGAAAAACTATTCACAAATTTGCCATTCTCAAAATAACTAGTTTCTGGTATTTGAGGCCTACTTGAAATCTATCCCAAAAAGGATATCTTACATTGAAGGTACTGATAGTGTCATTCAGAAAAACCTAAGACACACGCTAGCGTGCAGATAGAAGTCTGATTCTGTGATTAAACCTATACCTGTCACACAGCGCAAAAAAAAACAGGCCTCACATCTCTATTCAACCAAATCTGTACTGTTTTAGCTGGTCAAGTTATTTGTAGTGACCGTAAAAGCACTTTTTATTTTCTGGATTGAAAAACTATTCCCAAATTTGCCATTCTCAAAATAACTAGTTTCTGGTATTTGAGGCCTACTTGAAATCTACCCCAAAAAGGATATCTTACATTGAAGGTGCTGATAGTGTCATTCAGAAAAACCTAAGACACATGCTAGCGTGCAGATAGAAGTCTGATTCTGTGATTAAACCTATACCTGTCACACAGCGCAAAAAAAACCAGGCCTCACATCTCTATTCAACCAAATCTGTACTGTTTTAGCTGGTCAAGTTATTTGTAGTGACTGTAAAAGCACACTTTTTGTTCTGGGTTGAAAAACTATTCCTAAATTTTCCATTCTCAAAATAACTAGTTTCTGGTATTTGAGGCCTACTTGAAATCTATCCCAAAAAGGATATCTTACATTGAAGGTACTGATAGTGTCATTCAGAAAAACCTAAGACACACGCTAGCGTGCAGATAGAAGTCTGATTCTGTGATTAAACCTATACCTGTCACACAGCGCAAAAAAAAACCAGGCCTCACATCTCTATTCAACCAAATCTGTACTGTTTTAGCTGGTCAAGTTATTTGTAGTGACCGTAAAAGCACACTTTTTGTTCTGGGTTGAAAAACTATTCCCAAATTTGCCATTCTCAAAATAACTAGTTTCTGGTATTTGAGGCCTACTCAAAATCTATCCCAAAAAGGATATCTTACATTGAAGGTACTGATAGTGTCATTCAGAAAAACCTAAGACACACGCTAGCGTGCAGATAGAAGTCTGATTCTGTAATTAAACCTATACCTGTCACACAGCGCAAAAAAAAACAGGCCTCACATCTCTATTCAACCAAATCTGTACTGTTTTAGCTGGTCAAGTTATTTGTAGTGACCGTAAAAGCACTTTTTATTTTCTGGATTGAAAAACTATTCCCAAATTTGCCATTCTCAAAATAACTAGTTTCTGGTATTTGAGGCCTACTTTAAATCTATCCCAAAAAGGATATCTTACATTGTAGGTACTGATAGTGTCATTCAGAAAAACCTAAGACACACGCTAGTGTGCAGATAGAAGTCTGATTCTGTGATTAAACCTATACCTGTCACACAGCGCAAAAAAAAAACAGGCCTCACATCTCTATTCAACCAAATCTGTACTGTTTTAGCTGGTCAAGTTATTTGTAGTGACCGTAAAAGCACTTTTTTTTTTCTGGATTGAAAAACTATTCCCAAATTTGCCATTCTCAAAATAACTAGTTTCTGGTATTTGAGGCCTACTTGAAATCTATCCCAAAAAGGATATCTTACATTGTAGGTACTGATAGTGTCATTCAGAAAAACCTAAGACACACGCTAGCGTGCAGATAGAAGTCTGATTCTGTGATTAAACCTATACCTGTCACACAGCGCAAAAAAAAACAGGCCTCACATCTCTATTTAACCAAATCTGTACTGTTTTAGCTGGTCAAGTTATTTGTAGTGACCGTAAAAGCACTTTTTATTTTCTGGATTGAAAAACTATTCCCAAATTTGCCATTCTCAAAATAACTAGTTTCTGGTATTTGAGGCCTACTTTAAATCTATCCCAAAAAGGATATCTTACATTGTAGGTACTGATAGTGTCATTCAGAAAAACCTAAGACACACGCTAGCGTGCAGATAGAAGTCTGATTCTGTGATTAAACCTATACCTGTCACACAGCGCAAAAAAAAAACAGGCCTCACATCTCTATTCAACCAAATCTGTACTGTTTTAGCTGGTCAAGTTATTTGTAGTGACCGTAAAAGCACTTTTTATTTTCTGGATTGAAAAACTATTCCCAAATTTGCCATTCTCAAAATAACTAGTTTCTGGTATTTGAGGCCTACTTGAAATCTATCCCAAAAAGGATATCTTACATTGAAGGTACTGATAGTGTCATTCAGAAAAACCTAAGACACACGCTAGTGTGCAGATAGAAGTCTGATTCTGTGATTAAACCTATACCTGTCACACAGCGCAAAAAAAAACAGGCCTCACATCTCTATTCAACCAAATCTGTACTGTTTTAGCTGGTCAAGTTATTTGTAGTGACCGTAAAAGCACTTTTTATTTTCTGGATTAAAAAACTATTCCCAAATTTGCCATTCTCAAAATAACTAGTTTCTGGTATTTGAGGCCTACTTGAAATCTATCCCAAAAAGGATATCTTACATTGAAGGTACTGATAGTGTCATTCAGAAAAACCTAAGACACACGCTAGCGTGCAGATAGAAGTCTGATTCTGTGATTAAACCTATACCTGTCACACAGCGCAAAAAAAAACAGGCCTCACATCTCTATTCAACCAAATCTGTACTGTTTTAGCTGGTCAAGTTATTTGTAGTGACCGTAAAAGCACTTTTTTTTTCTGGATTGAAAAACTATTCCCAAATTTGCCATTCTCAAAATAACTAGTTTCTGGTATTTGAGGCCTACTTGAAATCTATCCCAAAAAGGATATCTTACATTGAAGGTACTGATAGTGTCATTCAGAAAAACCTAAGACACACGCTAGCGTGCAGATAGAAGTCTGATTCTGTGATTAAACCTATACCTGTCACACAGCGCAAAAAAAAACAGGCCTCACATCTCTATTTAACCAAATCTGTACTGTTTTAGCTGGTCAAGTTATTTGTAGTGACCGTAAAAGCACTTTTTATTTTCTGGATTGAAAAACTATTCCCAAATTTGCCATTCTCAAAATAACTAGTTTCTGGTATTTGAGGCCTACTTAAAATCTATCCCAAAAAGGATATCTTACACTGAAGGTACTGATAGTGTCATTCAGAAAAACCTAAGACACACGCTAGCGTGCAGATAGAAGTCTGATTCTGTGATTAAACCTATACCTGTCACACAGCGCAAAAAAAAACAGGTCTCACATCTCTATTTAACCAAATCTGTACTGTTTTAGCTGGTCAAGTTATTTGTAGTGACCGTAAAAGCACTTTTTATTTTCTGGATTGAAAAACTATTCCCAAATTTGCCATTCTCAAAATAACTAGTTTCTGGTATTTGAGGCCTACTTGAAATCTATCCCAAAAAGGATATCTTACATTGAAGGTACTGATAGTGTCATTCAGAAAAACCTAAGACACACGCTAGAGTGCAGATAGAAGTCTGATTCTGTGATTAAACCTATACCTGTCACACAGCGCAAAAAAAAACAGGCCTCACATCTCTATTCAACCAAATCTGTACTGTTTTAGCTGGTCAAGTTATTTGTAGTGACCGTAAAAGCACACTTTTTGTTCTGGGTTGAAAAACTATTCCCAAATTTGCCATTCTCAAAATAACTAGTTTCTGGTATTTGAGGCCTACTTAAAATCTATCCCAAAAAGGATATCTTACATTGAAGGTACTGATAGTGTCATTCAGAAAAACCTAAGACACACGCTAGCGTGCAGATAGAAGTCTGATTCTGTGATTAAACCTATACCTGTCACACAGCGCAAAAAAAAACAGGCCTCACATCTCTATTCAACCAAATCTGTACTGTTTTAGCTGGTCAAGTTATTTGTAGTGACCGTAAAAGCACACTTTTTGTTCTGGGTTGAAAAACTATTCCCAAATTTGCCATTCTCAAAATAACTAGTTTCTGGTATTTGAGGCCTACTTGAAATCTATCCCAAAAAGGATATCTTACATTGAAGGTACTGATAGTGTCATTCAGAAAAACCTAAGACACACGCTAGCGTGCAGATAGAAGTCTGATTCTGTGATTAAACCTATACCTGTCACACAGCGCAAAAAAAAAACAGGCCTCACATCTCTATTCAACCAAATCTGTACTGTTTTAGCTGGTCATGTTATTTGTAGTGACCGTAAAAGCACACTTTTTGTTCTGGGTTGAAAAACTATTCCCAAATTTGCCATTCTCAAAATAACTAGTTTCTGGTATTTGAGGCCTACTTGAAATCTATCCCAAAAAGGATATCTTACATTGAAGGTACTGATAGTGTCATTCAGAAAAACCTAAGACACACGCTAGCGTGCAGATAGAAGTCTGATTCTGTGATTAAACCTATACCTGTCACACAGCGCAAAAAAAAACAGGCCTCACATCTCTATTCAACCAAATCTGTACTGTTTTAGCTGGTTTAGTTATTTGTAGTGACCGTAAAAGCACACTTTTTGTTCTGGGTTGAAAAACTATTCCCAAATTTGCCATTCTCAAAATAACTAGTTTCTGGTATTTGAGGCCTACTTGAAATCTATCCCAAAAAGGATATCTTATATTGAAGGTACTGATAGTGTCATTCAGAAAAACCTAAGACACACGCTAGCGTGCAGATAGAAGTCTTATTCTGTAATTAAACCTATACCTGTCACACAGCGCAAAAAAAAACAGGCCTCACATCTCTATTCAACCAAATCTGTACTGTTTTAGCTGGTCAAGTTATTTGTAGTGACCGTAAAAGCACTTTTTATTTTCTGGATTGAAAAACTATTCCCAAATTTGCCATTCTCAAAATAACTAGTTTCTGGTATTTGAGGCCTACTTTAAATCTATCCCAAAAAGGATATCTTACATTGTAGGTAATGATAGTGTCATTCAGAAAAACCTAAGACACACGCTAGCGTGCAGATAGAAGTCTGATTCTGTGATTAAACCTATACCTGTCACACAGCGCAAAAAAAAACAGGCCTCACATCTCTATTTAACCAAATCTGTACTGTTTTAGCTGGTCAAGTTATTTGTAGTGACCGTAAAAGCACACTTTTTGTTCTGGGTTGAAAAACTATTCCCAAATTTGACATTCTCAAAATAACTAGTTTCTGGTATTTGAGGCCTACTTAAAATCTATCCCAAAAAGGATATCTTACATTGAAGGTACTGATAGTGTCATTCAGAAAAACCTAAGACACACGCTAGCGTGCAGATAGAAGTCTGATTCTGTGATTAAACCTATACCTGTCACACAGCGCAAAAAGAACCAGGCCTCACATCTCTATTCAACCAAATCTGTACTGTTTTAGCTGGTCAAGTTATTTGTTGTGACCGTAAAAGCACACTTTTTGTTCTGGGTTGAAAAACTATTCCTAAATTTGCCATTCTCAAAATAACTAGTTTCTGGTATTTGAGGCCTACTTGAAATCTATCCCAAAAAGGATATCTTACATTGAAGGTACTGATAGTGTCATTCAGAAAAACCTAAGACACACGCTAGCGTGCAGATAGAAGTCTGATTCTGTGATTAAACCTATACCTGTCACACAGCGCAAAAAAAAACAGGCCTCACATCTCTATTCAACCAAATCTGTACTGTTTTAGCTGGTCAAGTTATTTGTAGTGACCGTAAAAGCACACTTTTTTTTCTGGGTTGAAAAACTATTCCCAAATTTGCCATTCTCAAAATAACTAGTTTCTGGTATTTGAGGCCTACTTGAAATCTATCCCAAAAAGGATATCTTACATTGAAGGTACTGATAGTGTCATTCAGAAAAACCTAAGACACACGCTAGCGTGCAGATAGAAGTCTGATTCTGTGATTAAACCTATACCTGTCACACAGCGCAAAAAAAAACAGGCCTCACATCTCTATTCAACCAAATCTGTACTGTTTTAGCTGGTCAAGTTATTTGTAGTGACCGTAAAAGCACTTTTTATTTTCTGGATTGAAAAACTATTCCCAAATTTGCCATTCTCAAAATAACTAGTTTCTGGTATTTGAGGCCTACTTGAAATCTATCCCAAAAAGGATATCTTACATTGAAGGTACTGATAGTGTCATTCAGAAAAACCTAAGACACACGCTAGCGTGCAGATAGAAGTCTGATTCTGTGATTAAACCTATACCTGTCACACAGTGCAAAAAAAAACAGGCCTCACATCTCTATTTAACCAAATCTGTACTGTTTTAGCTGGTCAAGTTATTTGTAGTGACCGTAAAAGCACTTTTTATTTTCTGGATTGAAAAACTATTCCCAAATTTGCCATTCTCAAAATAACTAGTTTCTGGTATTTGAGGCCTACTTGAAATCTATCCCAAAAAGGATATCTTACATTGAAGGTACTGATAGTGTCATTCAGAAAAACCTAAGACACACGCTAGTGTGCAGATAGAAGTCTGATTCTGTGATTAAACCTATACCTGTCACACAGCGCAAAAAAAAACAGGCCTCACATCTCTATTCAACCAAATCTGTACTGTTTTAGCTGGTCAAGTTATTTGTAGTGACCGTAAAAGCACTTTTTATTTTCTGGATTGAAAAACTATTCCCAAATTTGCCATTCTCAAAATAACTAGTTTCTGGTATTTGAGGCCTACTTGAAATCTATCCCAAAAAGGATATCTTACATTGAAGGTACTGATAGTGTCATTCAGAAAAACCTAAGACACACGCTAGCGTGCAGATAGAAGTCTGATTCTGTGATTAAACCTATACCTGTCACACAGCGCAAAAAAAAACAGGCCTCACATCTCTATTCAACCAAATCTGTACTGTTTTAGCTGGTCAAGTTATTTGTAGTGACCGTAAAAGCACTTTTTGTTTCTGGATTGAAAAACTATTCCCAAATTTGCCATTCTCAAAATAACTAGTTTCTGGTATTTGAGGCCTACTTGAAATCTATCCCAAAAAGGATATCTTACATTGAAGGTACTGATAGTGTCATTCAGAAAAACCTAAGACACACGCTAGCGTGCAGATAGAAGTCTGATTCTGTGATTAAACCTATACCTGTCACACAGCGCAAAAAAAAACAGGCCTCACATCTCTATTTAACCAAATCTGTACTGTTTTAGCTGGTCAAGTTATTTGTAGTGACCGTAAAAGCACTTTTTATTTTCTGGATTGAAAAACTATTCCCAAATTTGCCATTCTCAAAATAACTAGTTTCTGGTATTTGAGGCCTACTTGAAATCTATCCCGAAAAAGGATATCTTACACTGAAGGTACTGATAGTGTCATTCAGAAAAACCTAAGACACACGCTAGCGTGCAGATAGAAGTCTGATTCTGTGATTAAACCTATACCTGTCACACAGCGCAAAAAAAAACAGGCCTCACATCTCTATTTAACCAAATCTGTACTGTTTTAGCTGGTCAAGTTATTTGTAGTGACCGTAAAAGCACTTTTTATTTTCTGGATTGAAAAACTATTCCCAAATTTGCCATTCTCAAAATAACTAGTTTCTGGTATTTGAGGCCTACTTGAAATCTATCCCAAAAAGGATATCTTACATTGAAGGTACTGATAGTGTCATTCAGAAAAACCTAAGACACACGCTAGCGTGCAGATAGAAGTCTGATTCTGTGATTAAACCTATACCTGTCACACAGCGCAAAAAAAAACAGGCCTCACATCTCTATTCAACCAAATCTGTACTGTTTTAGCTGGTCAAGTTATTTGTAGTGACCGTAAAAGCACACTTTTTGTTCTGGGTTGAAAAACTATTCCCAAATTTGCCATTCTCAAAATAACTAGTTTCTGGTATTTGAGGCCTACTTAAAATCTATCCCAAAAAGGATATCTTACATTGAAGGTACTGATAGTGTCATTCAGAAAAACCTAAGACACACGCTAGCGTGCAGATAGAAGTCTGATTCTGTGATTAAACCTATACCTGTCACACAGCGCAAAAAAAAACAGGCCTCACATCTCTATTCAACCAAATCTGTACTGTTTTAGCTGGTCAAGTTATTTGTAGTGACCGTAAAAGCACACTTTTTGTTCTGGGTTGAAAAACTATTCCCAAATTTGCCATTCTCAAAATAACTAGTTTCTGGTATTTGAGGCCTACTTGAAATCTATCCCAAAAAGGATATCTTACATTGAAGGTACTGATAGTGTCATTCAGAAAAACCTAAGACACACGCTAGCGTGCAGATAGAAGTCTGATTCTGTGATTAAACCTATACCTGTCACACAGCGCAAAAAAAAAACAGGCCTCACATCTCTATTCAACCAAATCTGTACTGTTTTAGCTGGTCATGTTATTTATAGTGACCGTAAAAGCACACTTTTTGTTCTGGGTTGAAAAACTATTCCCAAATTTGCCATTCTCAAAATAACTAGTTTCTGGTATTTGAGGCCTACTTGAAATCTATCCCAAAAAGGATATCTTACATTGAAGGTACTGATAGTGTCATTCAGAAAAACCTAAGACACACGCTAGCGTGCAGATAGAAGTCTGATTCTGTGATTAAACCTATACCTGTCACACAGCGCAAAAAAAAACAGGCCTCACATCTCTATTCAACCAAATCTGTACTGTTTTAGCTGGTCAAGTTATTTGTAGTGACCGTAAAAGCACACTTTTTGTTCTGGGTTGAAAAACTATTCCCAAATTTGCCATTCTCAAAATAACTAGTTTCTGGTATTTGAGGCCTACTTAAAATCTATCCCAAAAAGGATATCTTACATTGAAGGTACTGATAGTGTCATTCAGAAAAACCTAAGACACACGCTAGCGTGCAGATAGAAGTCTTATTCTGTAATTAAACCTATACCTGTCACACAGCGCAAAAAAAAACAGGCCTCACATCTCTATTCAACCAAATCTGTACTGTTTTAGCTGGTCAAGTTATTTGTAGTGACCGTAAAAGCACTTTTTATTTTCTGGATTGAAAAACTATTCCCAAATTTGCCATTCTCAAAATAACTAGTTTCTGGTATTTGAGGCCTACTTTAAATCTATCCCAAAAAGGATATCTTACATTGAAGGTACTGATAGTGTCATTCAGAAAAACCTAAGACACACGCTAGCGTGCAGATAGAAGTCTGATTCTGTGATTAAACCTATACCTGTCACACAGCGCAAAAAAAAACAGGCCTCACATCTCTATTTAACCAAATCTGTACTGTTTTAGCTGGTCAAGTTATTTGTAGTGACCGTAAAAGCACACTTTTTGTTCTGGGTTGAAAAACTATTCCCAAATTTGACATTCTCAAAATAACTAGTTTCTGGTATTTGAGGCCTACTTAAATCTATCCCAAAAAGGATATCTTACATTGAAGGTACTGATAGTGTCATTCAGAAAAACCTAAGACACACGCTAGCGTGCAGATAGAAGTCTGATTCTGTGATTAAACCTATACCTGTCACACAGCGCAAAAAAAAACAGGCCTCACATCTCTATTCAACCAAATCTGTACTGTTTTAGCTGGTCAAGTTATTTGTTGTGACCGTAAAAGCACACTTTTTGTTCTGGGTTGAAAAACTATTCCTAAATTTGCCATTCTCAAAATAACTAGTTTCTGGTATTTGAGGCCTACTTGAAATCTATCCCAAAAAGGATATCTTACATTGAAGGTACTGATAGTGTCATTCAGAAAAACCTAAGACACACGCTAGCGTGCAGATAGAAGTCTGATTCTGTGATTAAACCTATACCTGTCACACAGCGCAAAAAAAAAACAGGCCTCACATCTCTATTCAACCAAATCTGTACTGTTTTAGCTGGTCAAGTTATTTGTAGTGACCGTAAAAGCACACTTTTTGTTCTGGGTTGAAAAACTATTCCCAAATTTGCCATTCTCAAAATAACTAGTTTCTGGTATTTGAGGCCTACTTGAAATCTATCCCAAAAAGGATATCTTACATTGAAGGTACTGATAGTGTCATTCAGAAAAACCTAAGACACACGCTAGCGTGCAGATAGAAGTCTGATTCTGTGATTAAACCTATACCTGTCACACAGCGCAAAAAAAAACAGGCCTCACATCTCTATTCAACCAAATCTGTACTGTTTTAGCTGGTCAAGTTATTTGTAGTGACCGTAAAAGCACACTTTTTGTTCTGGGTTGAAAAACTATTCCCAAATTTGCCATTCTCAAAATAACTAGTTTCTGGTATTTGAGGCCTACTTGAAATCTATCCCAAAAAGGATATCTTACATTGAAGGTACTGATAGTGTCATTCAGAAAAACCTAAGACACACGCTAGCGTGCAGATAGAAGTCTGATTCTGTGATTAAACCTATACCTGTCACACAGCGCAAAAAAAAACAGGCCTCACATCTCTATTCAACCAAATCTGTACTGTTTTAGCTGGTCAAGTTATTTGTAGTGACCGTAAAAGCACTTTTTATTTTCTGGATTGAAAAACTATTCCCAAATTTGCCATTCTCAAAATAACTAGTTTCTGGTATTTGAGGCCTACTTGAAATCTATCCCAAAAAGGATATCTTACATTGAAGGTACTGATAGTGTCATTCAGAAAAACCTAAGACACACGCTAGCGTGCAGATAGAAGTCTGATTCTGTGATTAAACCTATACCTGTCACACAGCGCAAAAAAAAACAGGCCTCACATCTCTATTTAACCAAATCTGTACTGTTTTAGCTGGTCAAGTTATTTGTAGTGACCGTAAAAGCACACTTTTTGTTCTGGGTTGAAAAACTATTCCCAAATTTGCCATTCTCAAAATAACTAGTTTCTGGTATTTGAGGCCTACTTAAAATCTATCCCAAAAAGGATATCTTACATTGAAGGTACTGATAGTGTCATTCAGAAAAACCTAAGACACACGCTAGCGTGCAGATAGAAGTCTGATTCTGTGATTAAACCTATACCTGTCACACAGCGCAAAAAAAAACAGGCCTCACATCTCTATTCAACCAAATCTGTACTGTTTTAGCTGGTCAAGTTATTTGTAGTGACCGTAAAAGCACACTTTTTGTTCTGGGTTGAAAAACTATTCCCAAATTTGCCATTCTCAAAATAACTAGTTTCTGGTATTTGAGGCCTACTTGAAATCTATCCCAAAAAGGATATCTTACATTGAAGGTACTGATAGTGTCATTCAGAAAAACCTAAGACACACGCTAGCGTGCAGATAGAAGTCTGATTCTGTGATTAAACCTATACCTGTCACACAGCGCAAAAAAAAACAGGCCTCACATCTCTATTCAACCAAATCTGTACTGTTTTAGCTGGTCAAGTTATTTGTAGTGACCGTAAAAGCACACTTTTTTTTCTGGGTTGAAAAACTATTCCCAAATTTGCCATTCTCAAAATAACTAGTTTCTGGTATTTGAGGCCTACTTGAAATCTATCCCAAAAAGGATATCTTACATTGAAGGTACTGATAGTGTCATTCAGAAAAACCTAAGACACACGCTAGCGTGCAGATAGAAGTCTGATTCTGTGATTAAACCTATACCTGTCACACAGCGCAAAAAAAAACAGGCCTCACATCTCCATTCAACCAAATCTGTACTGTTTTAGCTGGTCAAGTTATTTGTAGTGACCGTAAAAGCACTTTTTTTTTCTGGGTTGAAAAACTATTCCCAAATTTGCCATTCTCAAAATAACTAGTTTCTGGTATTTGAGGCCTACTTGAAATCTATCCCAAAAAGGATATCTTACATTGAAGGTACTGATAGTGTCATTCAGAAAAACCTAAGACACACGCTAGCGTGCAGATAGAAGTCTGATTCTGTGATTAAACCTATACCTGTCACACAGCGCAAAAAAAAACAGGCCTCACATCTCTATTCAACCAAATCTGTACTGTTTTAGCTGGTCAAGTTATTTGTAGTGACCGTAAAAGCACTTTTTTTTTCTGGATTGAAAAACTATTCCCAAATTTGCCATTCTCAAAATAACTAGTTTCTGGTATTTGAGGCCTACTTGAAATCTATCCCAAAAAGGATATCTTACATTGAAGGTACTGATAGTGTCATTCAGAAAAACCTAAGACACACGCTAGCGTGCAGATAGAAGTCTGATTCTGTGATTAAACCTATACCTGTCACACAGCGCAAAAAAAAACAGGCCTCACATCTCTATTCAACCAAATCTGTACTGTTTTAGCTGGTCAAGTTATTTGTAGTGACCGTAAAAGCACACTTTTTTTTCTGGGTTGAAAAACTATTCCCAAATTTGCCATTCTCAAAATAACTAGTTTCTGGTATTTGAGGCCTACTTGAAATCTATCCCAAAAAGGATATCTTACATTGAAGGTACTGATAGTGTCATTCAGAAAAACCTAAGACACACGCTAGCGTGCAGATAGAAGTCTGATTCTGTGATTAAACCTATACCTGTCACACAGCGCAAAAAAAAACAGGCCTCACATCTCTATTCAACCAAATCTGTACTGTTTTAGCTGGTCAAGTTATTTGTAGTGACCGTAAAAGCACTTTTTTTTTTCTGGATTGAAAAACTATTCCCAAATTTGCCATTCTCAAAATAACTAGTTTCTGGTATTTGAGGCCTACTTGAAATCTATCCCAAAAAGGATATCTTACACTGTAGGTACTGATAGTGTCATTCAGAAAAACCTAAGACACACGCTAGCGTGCAGATAGAAGTCTGATTCTGTGATTAAACCTATACCTGTCACACAGCGCAAAAAAAAACAGGCCTCACATCTCTATTAACCAAATCTGTACTGTTTTAGCTGGTCAAGTTATTTGTAGTGACCGTAAAAGCACTTTTTTTTTCTGGATTGAAAAACTATTCCCAAATTTGCCATTCTCAAAATAACTAGTTTCTGGTATTTGAGGCCTACTTGAAATCTATCCCAAAAAGGATATCTTACATTGAAGGTACTGATAGTGTCATTCAGAAAAACCTAAGACACACGCTAGCGTGCAGATAGAAGTCTGATTCTGTGATTAAACCTATACCTGTCACACAGCGCAAAAAAAAACAGGCCTCACATCTCTATTTAACCAAATCTGTACTGTTTTAGCTGGTCAAGTTATTTGTAGTGACCGTAAAAGCACTTTTTTTTTCTGGGTTGAAAAACTATTCCCAAATTTGCCATTCTCAAAATAACTAGTTTCTGGTATTTGAGGCCTACTTGAAATCTATCCCAAAAAGGATATCTTACATTGAAGGTACTGATAGTGTCATTCAGAAAAACCTAAGACACACGCTAGCGTGCAGATAGAAGTCTGATTCTGTGATTAAACCTATACCTGTCACACAGCGCAAAAAAAAACAGGCCTCACATCTCTATTCAACCAAATCTGTACTGTTTTAGCTGGTCAAGTTATTTGTAGTGACCGTAAAAGCACACTTTTTGTTCTGGGTTGAAAAACTATTCCCAAATTTGCCATTCTCAAAATAACTAGTTTCTGGTATTTGAGGCCTACTTGAAATCTATCCCAAAAAGGATATCTTACATTGAAGGTACTGATAGTGTCATTCAGAAAAACCTAAGACACACGCTAGCGTGCAGATAGAAGTCTGATTCTGTGATTAAACCTATACCTGTCACACAGCGCAAAAAAAAACAGGCCTCACATCTCTATTCAACCAAATCTGTACTGTTTTAGCTGGTCAAGTTATTTGTAGTGACCGTAAAAGCACACTTTTTGTTCTGGGTTGAAAAACTATTCCTAAATTTGCCATTCTCAAAATAACTAGTTTCTGGTATTTGAGGCCTACTTGAAATCTATCCCAAAAAGGATATCTTACATTGAAGGTACTGATAGTGTCATTCAGAAAAACCTAAGACACACGCTAGCGTGCAGATAGAAGTCTGATTCTGTGATTAAACCTATACCTGTCACACAGCGCAAAAAAAAAACAGGCCTCACATCTCTATTCAACCAAATCTGTACTGTTTTAGCTGGTCATGTTATTTGTAGTGACCGTAAAAGCACACTTTTTGTTCTGGGTTGAAAAACTATTCCCAAATTTGCCATTCTCAAAATAACTAGTTTCTGGTATTTGAGGCCTACTTGAAATCTATCCCAAAAAGGATATCTTACATTGAAGGTACTGATAGTGTCATTCAGAAAAACCTAAGACACACGCTAGCGTGCAGATAGAAGTCTGATTCTGTGATTAAACCTATACCTGTCACACAGCGCAAAAAAAAACAGGCCTCACATCTCTATTCAACCAAATCTGTACTGTTTTAGCTGGTCAAGTTATTTGTAGTGACCGTAAAAGCACACTTTTTGTTCTGGGTTGAAAAACTATTCCCAAATTTGCCATTCTCAAAATAACTAGTTTCTGGTATTTGAGGCCTACTTAAAATCTATCCCAAAAAGGATATCTTATATTGAAGGTACTGATAGTGTCATTCAGAAAAACCTAAGACACACGCTAGCGTGCAGATAGAAGTCTTATTCTGTAATTAAACCTATACCTGTCACACAGCGCAAAAAAAAACAGGCCTCACATCTCTATTCAACCAAATCTGTACTGTTTTAGCTGGTCAAGTTATTTGTAGTGACCGTAAAAGCACTTTTTATTTTCTGGATTGAAAAACTATTCCCAAATTTGCCATTCTCAAAATAACTAGTTTCTGGTATTTGAGGCCTACTTTAAATCTATCCCAAAAAGGATATCTTACATTGTAGGTAATGATAGTGTCATTCAGAAAAACCTAAGACACACGCTAGCGTGCAGATAGAAGTCTGATTCTGTGATTAAACCTATACCTGTCACACAGCGCAAAAAAAAACAGGCCTCACATCTCTATTTAACCAAATCTGTACTGTTTTAGCTGGTCAAGTTATTTGTAGTGACCGTAAAAGCACACTTTTTGTTCTGGGTTGAAAAACTATTCCCAAATTTGACATTCTCAAAATAACTAGTTTCTGGTATTTGAGGCCTACTTAAAATCTATCCCAAAAAGGATATCTTACATTGAAGGTACTGATAGTGTCATTCAGAAAAACCTAAGACACACGCTAGCGTGCAGATAGAAGTCTGATTCTGTGATTAAACCTATACCTGTCACACAGCGCAAAAAGAACCAGGCCTCACATCTCTATTCAACCAAATCTGTACTGTTTTAGCTGGTCAAGTTATTTGTTGTGACCGTAAAAGCACACTTTTTGTTCTGGGTTGAAAAACTATTCCTAAATTTGCCATTCTCAAAATAACTAGTTTCTGGTATTTGAGGCCTACTTGAAATCTATCCCAAAAAGGATATCTTACATTGAAGGTACTGATAGTGTCATTCAGAAAAACCTAAGACACACGCTAGCGTGCAGATAGAAGTCTGATTCTGTGATTAAACCTATACCTGTCACACAGCGCAAAAAAAAACAGGCCTCACATCTCTATTCAACCAAATCTGTACTGTTTTAGCTGGTCAAGTTATTTGTAGTGACCGTAAAAGCACACTTTTTTTTCTGGGTTGAAAAACTATTCCCAAATTTGCCATTCTCAAAATAACTAGTTTCTGGTATTTGAGGCCTACTTGAAATCTATCCCAAAAAGGATATTTTACATTGAAGGTACTGATAGTGTCATTCAGAAAAACCTAAGACACACGCTAGCGTGCAGATAGAAGTCTGATTCTGTGATTAAACCTATACCTGTCACACAGCGCAAAAAAAAACAGGCCTCACATCTCTATTCAACCAAATCTGTACTGTTTTAGCTGGTCAAGTTATTTGTAGTGACCGTAAAAGCACTTTTTATTTTCTGGATTGAAAAACTATTCCCAAATTTGCCATTCTCAAAATAACTAGTTTCTGGTATTTGAGGCCTACTTGAAATCTATCCCAAAAAGGATATCTTACATTGAAGGTACTGATAGTGTCATTCAGAAAAACCTAAGACACACGCTAGCGTGCAGATAGAAGTCTGATTCTGTGATTAAACCTATACCTGTCACACAGTGCAAAAAAAAACAGGCCTCACATCTCTATTCAACCAAATCTGTACTGTTTTAGCTGGTCAAGTTATTTGTAGTGACCGTAAAAGCACACTTTTTGTTCTGGGTTGAAAAACTATTCCCAAATTTGCCATTCTCAAAATAACTAGTTTCTGGTATTTGAGGCCTACTTGAAATCTATCCCAAAAAGGATATCTTACAATGAAGGTACTGATAGTGTCATTCAGAAAAACCTAAGACACACGCTAGCGTGCAGATAGAAGTCTGATTCTGTAATTAAACCTATACCTGTCACACAGCGCAAAAAAAAACAGGCCTCACATCTCTATTCAACCAAATCTGTACTGTTTTAGCTGGTCAAGTTATTTGTAGTGACCGTAAAAGCACTTTTTATTTTCTGGATTGAAAAACTATTCCCAAATTTGCCATTCTCAAAATAACTAGTTTCTGGTATTTGAGGCCTACTTTAAATCTATCCCAAAAAGGATATCTTACATTAAGGGTACTGATAGTGTCATTCAGAAAAACCTAAGACACACGCTAGCGTGCAGATAGAAGTCTGATTCTGTGATTAAACCTATACCTGTCACACAGCGCAAAAAAAAACAGGCCTCACATCTCTATTTAACCAAATCTGTACTGTTTTAGCTGGTCAAGTTATTTGTAGTGACCGTAAAAGCACACTTTTTGTTCTGGGTTGAAAAACTATTCCCAAATTTGCCATTCTCAAAATAACTAGTTTTTGGTATTTGAGGCCTACTTAAAATCTATCCCAAAAAGGATATCTTACATTGAAGGTACTGATAGTGTCATTCAGAAAAACCTAAGACACACGCTAGCGTGCAGATAGAAGTCTGATTCTGTGATTAAACCTATACCTGTCACACAGCGCAAAAAAAAACAGGCCTCACATCTCTATTCAACCAAATCTGTACTGTTTTAGCTGGTCAAGTTATTTGTAGTGACCGTAAAAGCACACTTTTTGTTCTGGGTTGAAAAACTATTCCCAAATTTGCCATTCTCAAAATAACTAGTTTCTGGTATTTGAGGCCTACTTGAAACCTATCCCAAAAAGGATATCTTACATTGAAGGTACTGATAGTGTCATTCAGAAAAACCTAAGACACACGCTAGCGTGCAGATAGAAGTCTGATTCTGTGATTAAACCTATACCTGTCACACAGCGCAAAAAAAAACAGGCCTCACATCTCTATTCAACCAAATCTGTACTGTTTTAGCTGGTCAAGTTATTTGTAGTGACCGTAAAAGCACACTTTTTGTTCTGGGTAGAAAAACTTTTCCCAAATTTGCCATTCTCAAAATAACTAGTTTCTGGTATTTGAGGCCTACTTGAAATCTATCCCAAAAAGGATATCTTACATTGAAGGTACTGATAGTGTCGTTCAGAAAAACCTAAGACACACGCTAGCGTGCAGATAGAAGTCTGATTCTGTGATTAAACCTATACCTGTCACACAGCGCAAAAAAAAACAGGCCTCACATCTCTATTCAATCAAATCTGTACTGTTTTAGCTGGTCAAGTTATTTGTAGTAACCGTAAAAGCACTTTTTATTTTCTGGATTGAAAAACTATTCCCAAATTTGCCATTCTCAAAATAACTAGTTTCTGGTATTTGAGGCCTACTTGAAATCTATCCCAAAAAGGATATCTTACATTGAAGGTACTGATAGTGTCATTCAGAAAAACCTAAGACACACGCTAGCGTGCAGATAGAAGTCTGATTCTGTGATTAAACCTATACCTGTCACACAGCGC
>NW_024400853.1:0-19067 GCF_905171765.1 Bufo bufo
CAAAGCAATTTTACTTGCGGGCGCCTTACCCACATCAAAGTGTGACAATAAAGCCTTAAGCACTGGGACCAATTGAGGAACCATAGAGGTCCCCCAAGCCCCTGCAAAGTTTAACTCACCGTAAGCTGGTGGACAGGGGGTGTCCACAGGAGCAGTTGGAGGATCCGGATCCTGTACCACGCTGGCCCGGCCGGCCCCGCGAGACGACCTTCCAGTCGTGGCATTGCTACCCCTCCGACGGCGTGAATGAGACCTGCCAGCGTGTTCGCTACAGGAGCTAACCTCCGATGATGAAGGCGACCGCCAGCGAGACGATCTGGAACGAGTACTCCTACGCTTCCGCCTTCCAGACCATGAACGATGACGGGAACAGCGGGATCGACAATTCACTGACCTGCGCCGATAACGGCGGTCGGAACCAACCGGTGAGTTTGAAGAGGAACGTCTATCTGGATATGAGCCTATGTCCCTTTGATCAGTTGGTGCAGGGGCCCCTGGAGGAGTCACAACTTGTCCTGCGTCCATATGTGAGGTGGAAGGGTTAATGCTCAAACTAGAGGCAGTAGCTTGTGTGTCTGGAGGGATAGTATAAAACATAGTGGCAGCAGCCTGGGTTGACTGGAGAGGGGGAGGGGGAGATTCGTGACCGGGAAGGACTACATTCAGAGTAGCCTGACCATCAGTAGATGGTTCATTCCCATGCTCCTCTGCTGATGACAAAGCAGACTGATTATTGCCCATTCTTCTATGGCTGCTGCGGTGCAGGAGGCCAAAGGTAGGTGAGGAGCTGGAAAACTAGCAGCTCTGGCGGCACTGGCGGGGGTGAGGCCACAGACTGCGCTGCTGGAAGTTCAATGTGCACTCCGGTCACCGCTCTGGAAACAGCGCCCCCCCCCCCGCTGCATGCCCGAGGGAAGCGCTGATTGAAGAAGCGCAACTAGCTGATCACAAGCCTCAGTCGGGAACGCCGGCAAGAGGACCGATGGGGGGGACAAGCTTGTTATCTGCGCCCCCCAGCTTGGTAGATGTTAACTGTGGTGTACGAGGGGAGCTGGGGCTAAGTCTTTCTGGGGGTCTAGTGCGCCGCTTTGGGCGAACATAAGGTGCGTCCCTCACAGGCAGTGCAGGAGGGGGCTCCTGCAAGCCCGCGATTACCGCAGTCAGAAACGCAGGGTTTTCTTGTACTCTAGCAGCTAGGGCTGCTAGGAGAGCTCTATCTTCAGCCATACTGTTGTAGGGAAAGCTTCCCACTGTTAGGTGCTGGAGAAAAAAGGCCAAACCACAGGAGACCCTCCTTTTTATTATCTTTGAAGAGGAAGAGGAGGAGCAACCCTAGCATTTACCCACCCATGGGACCTTTACACCCCTTACTGTCCTGGCTCTAACCTGAGCAGCCAGACAGGCAGGAAATATAATACGCTACTGCCTAAAAACCGTCCTCAGTCTGAAACGCTTGGGCTATACGCTATGGCATTTTATAGGTGTCACATTTAGGCCAGATATACAGCTTTTTGCTTACTAGGATTAAAAAAAACTCTGATATACTTCACATCTGGCATTAGACGTGCATAAGTGACTGTAAAATTTAGGCCACAAATACGGCTTTTTGCTTACTGGGGCATACTGGGGTGAAAAAAAAACATCTGTTTTATATAGTGCACATCTAGGATTATAGGTGCATAAGTGAGTGTCACATTTAGGCCAGAAATACAGCTTTTTGCTTACTGGGGTTAAAAAACCCTCTGTTATACTGCACATCTGTGATTAGATGTTCATAAGTGACTGTGAAATTTAGGCCACAAATATGGCTTTTTGCTTACTGGGGCATACTGGGGTGAAAAAAAACCCCCATCTGTTTCATATAGTGCACATCTAGGATTATAGGTGCATAAGTGAGTGTCACATTTAGGCCAGAAATACAGCTTTTTGCTTACTGGGGTTAAAAAACCCTCTGATATACTGCACATCTGGGATTAGACGTGCATAAGTGACTGTGAAATTTAGGCCACAAATACGGCTTTTTGCTTACTGGGGTTAAAAAACCCTCTGATATACTGCACATCTGGGATTAGACGTGCATAAGTGACTGTGAAATTTAGGCCACAAATACGGCTTTTTGCTTACTGGGGTTAAAAAAAAACTATGATATACTGCACATCTGGGATTACACGTGCATAAGTGACTGTGAAATTTAGGCCACAAATACGGCTTTTTGCTTACTGGGGTTAAAAAACCCTATGATATACTGCACATCTGGGATTAGACGTGCATAAGTTACTGTGAAATTTAGGCCAGAAATACGTCTTTCTCATACTGGGGCATACTGGGGTGGAAAAAAAACAACTGTTTCATATAGTGCATGTAACGGATCTCCTGGCACCCCGACCGGGTACCTCCGTTGATAGATGCTCCTAGTGCTTTCCGAAGACTCCAAGCACTCCACTTGACACCGTACGCACTGCAGACCCCACGAACCGCCTAAGCTTGGTTGAGGTCTCACCGTCTCCTACCCACCCTGGACCTACGACAAGGCTCCAGTGGGTGAACCTCTCCTAAAACCAGAGAGCAGGAACAGCTCTTACAAGAGCTAGTAGTAAAGCCAGGGGAGTATAGCAAATCTTCAGCGTATAGCAATCCCCCAGTGTTGATCAGTTACCCAAACACCAGCCTCAACATGATGAAGGATAAAACAGGCACTCTTTATTGACGGCTACCCGCCCGTATTTATGCAGGTCCCCATATGGTGGACACGCCTCTAGGGGACCAGAAGGAAGACTGTGACACAGGACAGATATGCAGCAATTCAGGATACACAGACACAATACATCCCCACAATGCATCATGGTTTCCTCCTCTCTGCCCTGGAGACACCCGAGGAGTAATTCAATTATCTCTCAAGACAAAGGGAAATCGCCAATACACTTGTGGGGACAACAGGACAGAAATCACCATTTAAACATGCAATGTCACAACCCTTGCAGTAAACACAGACATTTAACATATCCCCAGATAGCTCAAGTCTGAGTGCATATTATTAGGTGAATGGCACTCAGACTACACGAATACAATAAAATTAGCTATCTGGGTACCCTCACATAACCTAAAATACAATTCCAAAGACAGATTTAAGCTGTGCGGCCGGTCTGTCTTCTCCTTTAAAGTTAGTATGGGCCATAATCCTGAGGCAAGAGGCTGGTAGCCTCCAAAACCCAGTGGCGAGGTTGGTTTTGCCACACATCTCCCACTCCCAGGGAAGACTAACCAGATACCTGACCTCATGCCGGTCAGTATCTGAGTTAGTCTGGCAGTCCACCCACAACCCAATACTGGACCTGTTGAATTTTGGGGCCTGGCTCTGTTCTGTATGTCCCCAGCTGTTGAGGGGGCATCTGCTACTCCTTGCTTTCTTGTTGCTCTCTAGCTTGGAGCTGTAGGTACTTGGTGGGCAGAGGCCGACTGCGCTCTGCCCCGATGCCAGCTCTTCCGCTGGGGTAGCCTGTGGGAAGTCAGCCTCTGGAGAAGAGGATAGAGGAGGGCAGAGGCCAACTGCGCTCTGCCCAGATGCCAGCTCTTTTGCTGGGGTAGCCTGTGGGATGTCCGGCTCTGGAGAAGAGGATAGGGGAGGGCAGAGGCTGACTGCTCTCTGCCCATATGCCAGCTCTTCTGCTGGGGTAGCCTGTGGGGAGTCAGGCTCTGGATAAGAGGATAGGGGAGGCCAGAGGCCGACTGTGCTCTGCCCAGATGCCAGCTCTTCCGCTGGGATGTGGTCAGGGAATCCTATCCCCAGGACCTTGTTGCAGATCGGCTGTGAAGAAGAGGATAGGGGAGGGCAGAGGCTGACTGCGCTCTGCCCAGATGCCAGCTCTTCCGCTGGGATGTGGTCAGGGAATCCTATCCCCAGGACCTTGTTGCAGATCGGCTGTGGAGAGGAGGAATCACTTACCTCCTCCTCCTGGCATTCCTGCAGGGTTGGTGGGGGATCTGAACCGGCCGTCCAGCAGCCCGGTAGGCCTGGTGCAGAGACCACGGTCCCATCTGCACCATCGGAGTTAGGGGTGCTGTCCCCCTGTGGTTGGGGAGAGAGATCGGTTGTCTCTTCTCTCTTTACAACACCAACTGTCTCAACTCCCTGAAACTCCGGCTGCCGTTTGGGATCTGGGCCGACTGCCCAGCATCTCTGTAAGGCCGGTGGAGAGACCTCGGTCCCATCTCCACCTGCCATCGGGAGGTCTTCCCAGAACCAGTCGATGAAGTTCCCTACTTTGGGAGTTGGTAGGGAAGCAGGGGGTATCGCCGGCAAGTCTTCCCAGTTGTAGGAGGGCAGATCTGGCTCTGCTTGTCGAGTAGGTTGGGGATGAATGGAGCTGAGCAGGTGTTGGTAGGTCTGCTCCAGCTCCCACTCCCTTGTTACCAGGTGGGTCATGTCTTTGCTCACCTCCCTTCCGTCAGCATAAACATGCATGCCCATCCGGTAGTCGTAGATGTCCTAAAACCTAGACTCCTCCGTGCTGCCAAGATCAATGTCCTCCTCCAAGGCATCCCATAGTAACCCAGGTCCATCATAATCCTCACCCTCGGGTCTGTCATGCTCAGCCATCCAGGGGGAATGTTGAATGACATGCCACCTTAGGGCCTGGTAAGCGTCCTCTAGCTAAAGCTCCTTACATACCAGGTTCTGGAGCTCTGTTACCCAGTCATCTAGGGGCTGCTCTCCCAAGAGACCCATCCGCATCGCCACTCGCTTCTGTAGCCGCTGCTCATAACTGGGGAGACTCTCACCTCGCCGCCGCTGGGCATTTTCCAGGGCATCATACCAGACTTCCTTTCTGTCTGCATCCCTGTAGTCTGCGGCTGCCTCCTCCTCCTCCTCGTCATAGAACGGTGTCCGAAGACTAGCAGATTCCATCCTGCTGTAGCCAGGGGCGCTGTACGGATACTAGCGTTGCCCTCAATTTAGTAAATCCACGAACGGTGTCTCCAAGCTGCTTCTCCTCTCACTAGGATGCCATCCCACTGCTTGCCACCAAATGTAACGGATCTCCTGGCACCCCGACCGGGTACCTCCGTTGATAGATGCTCCTAGTGCTTTCCGAAGACTCCAAGCACTCCACTTGACACCGTACGCACTGCAGACCCCACGAACCGCCGAAGCTTGGTTGAGGTCTCACCGTCTCCTACCCACCCTGGACATACGACAAGGCTCCAGTGGGTGAACCTCTCCTAAAACCAGAGAGCAGGAACAGCTCTTACAAGAGCTAGTAGTAAAGCCAGGGGAGTATAGCAAATCTTCAGCATATAGCAATCCCCCAGTGTTGATCAGTTACCCAAACACCAGCCTCAACATGATGAAGGATAAAACAGGCAGAAACAGGCCAGGCCCCTCCGAAACCCAGTGGCGAGGTTGGTTTCGCCACAGTGCACATCTAGGATTATAGGTGCATAAGTGAGTGTCACATTTAGGCCAGAAATACAGCTTTGGCATACTGGGGCATACTGGGTGAAACAAACCCCTCTGTTTCATATACTGCACATCTGAGATTAGACGTGCATAAGTGACTGTGAAATTTAGGCCACAAATACCGATGTCATATAGAGTTTAAAAAAATTTTTTTTGTGCAATATCCTACATCAGGGTTTTTATTGGCGGTTAATTATTTTTAACAGACTTAACCACTTTTTACTTTGCTTGGTGAACGCTAACTATGAGGCAAACATCTAATAAGGGACGCGGTCATAGTCATGGTGGTGTTGTTGGTGGAGCCTCTGGTGCAGGGAGAGGACGTGGCCGTTCTGCCACAGCTACACGTCCTACTGATCCTACTACCTCAAGTCCCAGTAGCCGCCAGAATCTACAGAGATATTTGGTCGGGCCTAATGCCGTTCTAAGGATGGTAAGGCCTGAGCAAGTACAGGCGCTAGTCAATTGGGTGGCCGACAGTGGATCCAGCACTTTCACATTATCTCCCACCCAGTCTTCTGCAGAAAGCGCACAGGTGGTGCCTGAAACCCATGCCCATCAGTCTGTCACATCACCCCCGTGCATATCGGGGAACCTGTCTGAGCCTCAAGTCATGCAGCAGTCTCTAATGCTGTTTGAAGACTCTGCTGGGAGGGTTTCCCAGGGCATCCACCTAGCCCTTCCCCAGGGGTGGAAGACATAGAATGCACTGACACACAACCACTTATGTTTCCTGATGAGGACATGGGAATACCACCTCAGCACGTCTCTGATGATGACGAAACACAGGTGCCAACTGCTGCGTCTTTCTGCAGTGTGCAGACCGAAAAGGAGGTCAGGGAGGAAGACTGGGTGGAAGACGATGCAGGGGACGATGAGGTCCTAGACCCCACATGGAATGAAGGACGTGCCACTGACTTTCAGAGTTCGGAGGAAGAGGCAGTGGTGAGACTGAGCCAACAGCGTAGCAAAAGAGGGAGCAGGGTGCAAAAGCAGAGCAGACGTCGCCAAAACAGTTCGCCTGCAACTGGCTACCGTCACCAGGGACCGAGCACACCAAAGGCAGCTTCAAGGAGTTCCCTGGAATGGCACTTCTTCACACAATGTACTGACGACAAGACGCTAGTGGTTTCCACGCTGTGTGCCCTGTTGCGCTGTTTCGAGTACTCACCAACATGGCCAGTGACGATGACGCCGTTATCAGAGTTACAATACCTTCTATGTCTCATTGAGAAAACACTTAGGGCGATGATGGAAGAGAATGTGGCCCAGGACGAGGAGGAGGAGGAGGAGGAGGAAGAGGGGTCATCTCTTAACACTTTCAGGGCAGTCTTTTAGAAGTGGCTCAGAGGCAGTTTTTTTGCAACATCAGAGGCCAGGTACAAATTTGGCCAGCCAGGGCCCACTATTGAAGGACGAGGAGGAGGAGGATGAGGATGAGGAGGAGGATGGGGATGAAGCATGTTCACAGCGGGGTGGCACCCAACGCAGCTCGGGCCCATTACTGGTGCGTGGCTGGGGGGATACGGAGGACACAGACGATACGCCTCCCACAGAGGACAGCTTGTCCTTACCTCTGGGCAGCCTGGCACACATGAGCGACTACATGCTGCAGTGCCTGCGCAACGACAGCAGAGTTGCCCACATTTTAACGTGTGCTGACTACTGGGTGGCCACCCTGCTAGATCCCCGTTACAAAGACAATGTGCCGTCCTTAATTCCCTCACTAGAGCGTGATCGGAAGATGCGCGACTACAGGCGCACGCTGGTAGACGCGCTCCTGAGAGCATTCCCGACTGGCGCCGGGGGACAAGTGGAAGCACAAGGCGAAGGCAGGGGAGGAGGAAGAGGTCGCCAACGCAGCTCTGTCAGCGCCAGCACCTCAGAAGGCAGGGTTAGCATGGCCGACATGTGGAAAAGATTTGTCACCTCGACGCAACAACCGGCCCCAACTGCTGATATGGAGCGTGTTAGCAGGAGGCAGCATTTGAACAACATGGTGGAACAGTACCTCTGCACACGCCTACACATACTGACTGATGGTTCGGCCCCATTCAACTTCTGGGTCTCCAAATTGCCCACATGGCCAGAGCTTGCACTGTATGCCTTGGAGGTGCTGGCCTGCCCTGCAGCCAGTGTACTCTCTGAACGTGTATTTAGCACGGCAGGAGACGTCAATACAGACAGACGCAGCCGCGTGTCCACAGCCAACGTGGACAAGCTCACATTCATTAAAATGAACCAGGCCTGGATCCCTCAAGACTTGTCTGTACCTTGTGCAGAATAGACAGTTCTAACAGCCTCAACCATCCATCCTTGTACTCAAGTGCACTTATTCCTTTTTTTTTTTTTTTTATATGTCCCAATATTTTGGGGGATACCCCTATGTAAAAATGCAAAATAACACACATCTGTGTTGGCTACCTATTCCTCCTTCGCCGCCGTTTCCACCTAGACCGCCACGTGAGCCTACACGGCCACATCCTTCACCGCCTCCTCAACCTCTTCCTCCTACATCATTCCTAATTTTTATTTTTTTAAGGTCTTTTATGTTTTTTAAATTCATTTCCTTATCCACATTTGTTTGTAGAGCATTTGCCATGCTCTTAAGCACATTTTGCTGCTTTTTGCATCCCTCTAGCTCTTTCCAGGGCTATTTTAGAGCCATTTTAGTGGCCAAAGGTTCGGGTCCCCATTGACTTCAATGGGGTTCGGGTTCGGGGTCAAGTTCGGGTCAAGTTCGGGTCCCGAACCCAAACTTTTTTTTCAAGTTCGGCCGAAACTGCCGAACCCGAACATCTAGGTGTCTGCTCAACTCTACAAATAAGAGGTAGAAATATTTCCTTGTAATAAACCCTGTTAATGTCTGTAACACATCAATAATAAGAAAGGTTTGCTGGAATTACAGAGCTGTGTAATGGCAATTTGGGTCCCCAGTCAGTGCAGCAAGGTGTAATAGGATTGTTCCCAGGCTTTAACCTCCCCTACTGATCCCTGTTCAACATAAAAGCTGTGGAATGATTCCTCCCTATCCTTTCCCTACACCTTGAATAATCTTTCCCTGCACTTCTAAATCGTTTTGTTAGCACAATGATGTTTTTTCTAACACTGTCCCTAGCGTCTGCTGACGTCTCTCCCTGCACTAAGTACACTGGAAAATGGCAGAATCCAAGATGGCTGAGGCTACCGTATTTTTAGCCCCATAAGACGCACTTTTTCCTCCCCAAAAATGGGAGGAAAATGCCCCTGCGTCTTATGGGGCGAATGCTGACAGTTTTAACATCGCTGGATGCGATGTACGGAGCGGGGCCGGGGGAGGGACTGGGAGGAGGAGCTGGGGGCCGGCAATAGCGGTGGGGCGGTGCGGTCACTGTACTATAGCCCCGCCCCACCGCTCCGGTATTCTAATATAAAATGTATTATTGAATTAAAAGTTATTAAACATGCCCCCCTCACTCCTAATAGTATCGTATATCCTAATTGTTTCTGTATAATGCCGGCAGGCAGGCCGGGCGGGCGGGCGGCAGCGTAACTCACCGATGTCACGTGCCTGCGCCGCCTCCTTTATGAATGAAGCAGGCGGCGCAGGCAAGTGACGTCAGTGAGTGACGCGCCGGCCGCCCGGCCCGCCTGCCGGCATTATACAGAAGCAATTAGGATATACGGTACTATTAGGAGTGAGGGGGGCATGTTTAATAACTTTTAATTCAATAATACATTTTATATTTGTATACTGGGGGGGCGGCGGCGGCAGCGGGGGGGGAACACGGAATCTGTGGATGGCACAGTTAAGGGGTGGGGGTCTGTGGATGGCTTTGTTATGGGCTGGGGGGGTCTGTGGATGGCACTGTTATGGGGTGGGGGGTCTGTGGATGGCACATATATAACAGTGCCATCCACAGATCCCCCCCTGTAACAGTGCCATCCACAGATCCCCCCCCTGTAACAGTGCCAGCCACAGATCCCCCCCCTGTAACAGTGTCCGTCATCCACAGATCCCCCTATAAGTGTCCGTCATCCACATATCCCCCCATAAGTGTCCGTCATCCACAGATCCCCCCATAAGTGTCCGTCATCCACAGATCCCCCCATAAGTGTCCGTCATCCACAGATCCCCCCATAAGTGTCCGTCATCCACAGATCCCCCCATAAGTGTCCGTCATCCATAGATCCCCCATAACAGTGTCCGTCATCCACAGATCCTCCCATAACAGTGTCCGTCATCCACAGATCCTCCCATAACAGTGTCCGTCATCCACAGATCCCCCCCATAACAGTGTCCGTCATCCACAGATCCCCCCCATAACAGTGTCCGTCATCCACAGATCCCCCCCATAACAGTGTCCGTCATCCACAGATCCTCCCATAACAGTGTCCGTCATCCACAGATCCTCCCATAACAGTGTCCGCCATCTACAGATCCTCCCATAACAGTGTCCGTCATCCACAGATCCTCCCATAACAGTGTCCGTCATCCACAGATCCTCCCATAACAGTGTCCGTCATCCACAGATCCCCCCATAACAGTGTCCGTCATCCACAGATCCCCCCCATAACAGTGTCCGTCATCCACAGATCCCCCCCATAACAGTGTCCGTCATCCACAGACATTAGTTCCAAACCCACCAAAAGCACACCTTTTGGTTAAAAATTTTTTTTTCTTATTTTCCTCCCCAAAAACCTAGGTGCGTCTTATGGGCCGGTGCGTCTTATAGAGCGAGAAATACAGTATTTATAGGGCTGTGACATCAAAGGGCTGGTTGGCTGCTGATTGGCTGCATGCATGGCATTATGGGTGATCATGTCTTCCCAGAGTTCCTTGCTCCATGTCCTCACACGTGCAGCACCCATTTTAGGAAAAAATGTGATTCGTTACCATGACACGTGAGGAAATTCGGATTCGGTGCAAATCAAAATTTTCCTGAAATTCAGATCGAATTCCACTTTGTCAGCTTTGATTCGCTTATCACTAGTAGCCACCATTATTTTCCAGCACTGCCTTAACTCTCTTGGGCATGGAGTTCACTAGAGCTTCACAGGTTGCCACTGGAATCCTCTTCCACTCCTCCATGACGACATCACAGAGTTGGTGGATGTTAGAGATCTTGCGCTCCTCCACCTTACGTTTGAGGAAGCCCCACAGATGCTTAATAGAGTTTATGTCTGGAGACATGCTTGTCCAGTCCAGCACCTTTATCCTCAGTTTCTTTAGCAAGGCAGTGGTCCTCTTGGAGGTGTGTTTGGGGTCTTTATCATGTTGAACTACTGCGCTGCGGCCCAGTTTCCGAAGAGAGGGGATCATGCTCTGCATCAGTATGTCACAGTACATGTTGGCATTCCTGGTTCCCTCAATGAACTGTCGCTCCCCACAGCCGGCAGCACTCATGCAGCCCCAAACCATGACACTCCCACCCCTATGCCTGACTGTAGGCAAGACACACTTGTCTTTGTACTCCTCACCTGATTGCTGCCACACACACTTGACACCATCTGAACCAAATAAGTTTTTCTTGTTCTTATCAGACATGTAATCCATGTAATCCATGTCCTTAGACTGCTTGTCTTCAGCAAACTGTTTGCGGGCTTTCTTGTGCATCATCTTTAGAGGAGGCTTCCTTCTGGGACAACAGCCATGCAGACCAAATTGTTGGTTGACCCCCAGACCCATCCCCACCCTTTAATCTCTGCAGCAATGAAGCACTCATCTATTTTCAAAAGACAAACTCTGGATATGACACTGAGCACTTAACTTCTTTGATCAACCATGGTGAGGCCTATTCTGAGTGGAACCTGTCTTGTTAAACCGCTGTATGGTCTTGACCACCATGCTGCAGCTCAATTTCAAGGTGTTGGCAATCTTCTTATTGCCTATGCCATTTTTATGTAGAGCAACAATTCTTTTTTTCAGATCCTAAGAGAGTTCTTTGCTATGTCCCCATCAGGTGGAACCAATGGATACTAACTATGGCTACCATCAGTCGCTATATGCCAGGAAGCTGTGTGCAACAGGTAACCCAAAAACTCTAAACCACCTGTGCTAGGTGGAGGTAGGAGACACTCCAGCAGAGGCTCTGCTGGACTCAGGGAGTCTGGTGTCCCTAGTAAGGGCTCCCCTGGAAGGTCAGCGAAGTATACTGGCCGGAAAGTCGGGGTCATGTGCACCCATGGAGACTTAAAAGACTATCCCACCGCCCTGGTGTCTTTAACCAAAGGGGCTGGCAGATGGACTCACGAAGTGGCAGTCGCCCCAAATTTACACTACGAACTAATAATAGGGAGAGACTTCCTGGGCTTCCCGGCACTGTGGCCTGCTATAAGAGTGACTGATACCCATGAGACAGGGGTAACCCTAGTAGAGTGGCCCGGACTTGCCGCCGGGTCCTGAATTGGCAGACCTTAACCTCTTCAGTACTTAAGGACACATGATGTACCGGTACGTCATGTATAGTTTCCGATCACCGCGGTGATTGGAACCCGGTGCCTGCTCAAATCATTGAGCAGGCACCTTGGCTAAATGCGCGCGGGTGGGTCCCGTGACACCCCCCTCCCCCGTGTCGGCGATCGCCGCAAACCGCAGGTCAATTCAGACCTGTGGTTTGCGGCGGCGATCGGCGGTGCCATCGGGTCTCCATGCGGCTGTAGGAGGGACCTGATGGCATGGAAAGCCGCGCGATGCCTAAGGAATTCAACGCGCTGCCTTCCGGTGACGAGCCTGTGAGATCACTGTATTACTCATACAGCCAATGCATTCCAATACAGAAGTATTGGAATGCATTGTAAAGGGATTAGACCCCCAAAAGTTGAAGTCCCAAAGTGGGACAAAAAGTAAAGTGAAAAAAAAGTTGAAAAAATAAAGTTTTCCCCCCCAAAAATTAAAAGTTTCAAGTAAAAATAAACAAAAACGTCATTTTCCCCAAATAAAGTAAAACAAAATTGGTAAAAAATTAGGGGGGAAAAAAAGTATACATATTAGGTATTGCCGCATCTGTATTGACCGGCTCTATAAACGTATCACATGACCTAAGCCCTCAGATGAACACTGTAAAATGGCAGACTTGGTTCAGTGCAGGAATTGTTGTGCATTTATTTCATGTTCCACTCTTTGGAGATTCGGATGCTGTCAGATCTGTAGACAGCTCTCCTTACTGCAGCAGGAAATTGCATTTTTGAAATCTGAAATATTTAAATTATCTGTTAAACAAACTCCAGCTAGGCAATGCCACTGCCACAGAGGACCCCCAGAAATGGCAGATGGGGTACTGTAGGTTCGGGAAGTCTTAGAGTGGTGGATAGAAGACATGTCCCACAGTCGGTGGTTCTCCATAATTCATTTGCAGCACTCTCAGAATGTAAGGACAACATGGATATGGACTCAAGCACAGAGGGTGAGAAACCATCGACTCCTATGTCTAATGTATGCAACAAAAAAGATAAAGTGAAGTCTCAAAGGAAGCAGCTGTTGCTGGGTGATTCAATCATAAGAAGTGTGGAGCTTAAAGAAAATGGTTTTGTGAGATGTCTCCCTGGGGCTACTGCTAGAAGAGATAGAAGACGTATTATTAATATTGTTAAGCAAGCAAAGCAGGAAGGGGACGTGGATGTTCTTGTCCATCTAGGGACAAATGACCTGGCTTGCAATGAAGTGTCAGAGGTGAAAAAATCTTTTATCACACTTGGTAATGACGTACAGGATTTTGCATCCACCATTTCATTTTCTGAAGTTCTGCCTGTGCATAATGTTCAGAATGATAGGCAGAGGCGCATAAAGGAGTTCAACATATGGCTTGGTAAATGGTGTCAAGAGCAAGGATTTGGCTTTGTTTCTCATGATAGCTCTACTTGGAATAGAAAGGAACTGTACAAAAAAGATGGTTTGCATCTTTCTCTCAAAGGAACAAATGTACTTAGTGAACAACTCCAAGAATTTGCGAAAGAGTATTTAAACTAGGAAGGGGGGGCAAAAGAGTGAAAATAAGAGTCCAATTGCCCCCCGAAACAATGCCAGAACAGGTCAGAAGCACAGAGGTTAAGAAATGATAAGCTCAGAGTCCTGTCTACTAATGCTCGCAGTTTAGGTAAAAAAATCAATGAACTTGGGTCAATAATGGCATCTGAGAATGTAGATTTAGTGGCTGTTACGGAGACATGGTTTAATGAAAGAAATGACTGGGACATAACCATACCAGGGTACTCTTTATACAGAAGAGACAGAGAAGGCAAGAAAGGAGGAGGAGTGGCCCTGTATGTGAAAGATAGCATTAAATCTAACCTAATACAAGTTGGTGAGGCCAACATAGAGTCAGTTTGGGTTACGTTGCAGTTTGCTAACCATGCAGTAACTCGTGTAGGTGTGATATATAGACCACCTGGTCAAGTTAAAGAACTAGATGATCTACTAGTTGAAGAAATAGCTAAAATGACAATGAAAGGAGAAGTTATCATTATGGGAGATTTCAATCTTCCAGATATAAACTGGAAAACCAAAATAGCAAGTTCTACCAGGAGTACAGATATTCTAAATTCCCTACTGGGGTTATCTCTACAACAAGTGGTTGAGGAGCCAACCCGGAGGGAGGCCATTTTGGATTTGGTATTCACAAATGGGGATTCGGTATATGATGTCATTGTAGGCGAAACCTTGGGATCTAGTGATCACCAGTCAGTGTGGTTTAATATAAGAACTGTGAAAGAGTCCCACCACACAAAAACAAAAGTTTTAGATTTTAGAAAAACAGACTTTTCAAAAATGAAATTAGTCATAAATGAGTCCTTATCAGACTGGAACGGATTACATGGAGTCCAGGAGAAATGGGACTACTTAAAAGGTGCATTATTGAAGGCAACAGAAAATTGCATTAGACTTGTCAGTAAAAGCAAAAAAAGGAAGAGACCACTGTGGTACTCAGCAGAAGTGGCCCAAATCATTAAAAATAAAAAGCTAGCATTTTGTAATTATAAAAAAAACCAGAGCAATGAAGATAAGGAAATCTACAAGATTAGGCAGAGAGAGGCCAAGCAAGTTATAAGAACTTCTAAAGCGCAGGCAGAAGAAAAACTAGCTCAGTCTATGAAAAAAGGGGATAAGACATTCTTCAGATATATAAATGAAAAAAGGAAATTAAAACAAGGAATAACTAAATTAAAAACAAAGGACGGAAGGTATGTAGAAGAGAATAAAGGGCTAGCCGACTGCCTTAATGAATACTTCTGTTCAGTTTTTACAAAAGAAAAAGGAGAAGGACCTCCACTAGAAAGAATGACTATTAAATCGTTTGATGCATGTATCTTTACAGAGGAAGATGTTCTAAGTTTGCTGTCTAAGGTGAAGACAAATAAGTCACAGGGGCCTGGTGAGATACACCCAAAATTATTAAAAGAGCTTAGTGGTGAGCTGGCCAAACCGCTAACAGATTTATTTAACCAATCATTAGTAACAGGAGTCGTCCCGGAAGATTGGAAATTGGCAAATGTCATGCCCATTCACAAGAAAGGTAGTAGGGAGGAATCGAGCAACTATAGACCAGTGAGTCTGACATCAATAGTAGGCAAATTAATGGAAACCCTATTAAAGGATAGGATTGTGGAACATCTAAAATCCCATGGATTGCAAGATGAAAAACAACATGGGTTTACTTCAGGGAGATCATGTCAAACAAATCTTATAGATTTTTTTGACTGGGTGACTAAATTAATAGACGGTGGAGGTGCAGTAGACATCGCATATCTAGATTTTAGTAAGGCTTTTGACACTGTCCCACATAGAAGACTTATCAATAAACTGCAGTCATTGAGCATGGACTCCCATATTGTTGAGTGGATTAGGCAGTGGCTGAGTGACAGACAACAGAGGGTTGTAGTCAATGGAGAACATTCAAAACAAGGTCATGTTACCAGTGGGGTTCCACAGGGATCTGTACTGGGACCAATTTTGTTTAATATCTTCATAAGTGATATTGCAAAAGGCCTCGATGGTAAGGTTTGTCTTTTTGCTGATGACACAAAGATATGTAACAGGGTTGATGTTCCTGGAGGGAAACGCCAAATGGAAAAGGATTTAGGAAAACTAGAAGAATGGTCAGAACTCTGGCAACTGAAATTTAATGTGGATAAGTGCAAGATAATGCACCTGGGGCGTAAAAACCCAAGGGCAGAATATAGAATATTTGACACAGTCCTGACCTCAGTATCTGAGGAAAGGGATTTAGGAGTAATTATTTCAGAAGACTTAAAGGTGGGAAGACAATGTAATAGAGCAGCACGAAATGCCAGCAGAATGCTTGGATGTATAGGGAGAGGTATAAGCAGTAGAAAGAGTGAAGTGCTTATGCCGCTGTACAGAACACTGGTGAGACCTCACTTGGAGTATTGTGCGCAGTACTGGAGGTCATATCTCCAGAAGGATATAGATACTCTAGAGAGAGTTCAGAGAAGAGCTACTAAACTAGTACATGGATTGCAGGATAAAACTTACCAGGAAAGGTTAAAGGACCTTAATATGTATAGCTTGGAAGAAAGAAGAGACAGAGGGGATATGATAGAAACTTTTAAATACATAAAGGGAATCAACTCGGTAAAGGAGGAGAGCATATTTAAAAGAAGAAAAACTACCACAAGAGGACACAGTTTTAAATTAGAGGGGCAAAGGTTTAAAAGTAATATAAGGAAGTATTACTTTACTGAGAGAGTAGTGGATGCATGGAATAGCCTTCCTGCAGAAGTGGTAGCTGCAAATACAGTGAAGGGGTTTAAGCATGCATGGGATAGGCATAAGGCTATCCTTCATATAAGATAGGGCCAGGGACTATTCATAGGATTCAGATATATTGGGCAGACTAGATGGGCCAAATGGTTCTTATCTGCCGACACATTCTATGTTTCTATGTTTCTATGTAAAAAAAAAAAAAAACAATTTTTTTGTCATCTTACATCACAAAAAGTACAACAGCAAGCGATCAAAAAGGCGTCTGCCCACCAAAATGGTGCCAATCAAACCGTCATCTCATCCCGCAAAAAATGAGATCCTACCTAAAATAATTTGCCAAAAACTGAAAAAACTATGGCTCTCAGAATATGGAGACACTAAAACATGATTTCATAAATAAAAAAAAGTATACATATTAGGTATTGCCGCGTCCGTATCGACCGGCTCTATAAAAATATCACATGACCTAACCCCTCAGATGAACACCGTAAAAAATTTAAAATAAAAACTGTGCTAAATAAACAATTTTTTGTCACCTTACATCACAAAAAGTGTAATAGCAAGCGATCAAAAAGTCACACGCACCCCAAAAAACTTACATAAATAAATAAAAATTATACATATTAGGTATCGTCGCGTCCGTGACAACCTGGTCTATAAAAATACCACATGATCTAACCTGTGAGATAAATGTTGTAAATAACAAAAAATAAAAACGGTGCCAAAACAGCTATTTCTTGTTACCTTGCCTCACAAAAAGTGTAATATAGAGCAACCAAAAATCATATGTACCCTAAACTAGTACCAACAAAACTTCCACCCTATCCCGTAGTTTCTAAAATGGGGTCACTTTTATGGAGTTTATACTCTAGGGGTGCATCAGGGGGGCTTCAAATGGGACATGGTGTCAAAAAAAACAGTCCAGCAAAATCTGCCTTCCAAAAACCGTATGGCATTTCTTTCCTTCTGCGCCCTGCCGTGTGCCCGTACAGCAGTTTACGACCACATATGGGGTGTTTCTGTAAACTACAGAATCAGGGCCATAAATATTGAGTTTTGTTTGGCTGTTACCCTTGCTTTGTAACTGGAAAAGAAATATTAAAATGGAAAATCTGCCAAAAAAGTGAAATTTTTAAATTGTATCTCTATTTTCCATTAATTATTGTGGAACACCTAAAGGGTTAACAAAGTTTGTAAAATCAGTTCTTGAGCGGTGTAGTTTCTTAGATGGTGTCACTTTTATGGAGTTTATACTCTAGGGGTGCATCAGGGGGGCTTCAAATGGGACATGGTGTCAAAAAAAACAGTCCAGCAAAACCTGCCTTCCAAAAACCGTATGGCGTTTCCTTTCCTTCTGCGCCCTTCCGTGTGCCCGTACAGCAGTTTACGACCACATGTGGGGTCTATTTTCCATTAATTATTGTGGAACACCTAAAGGGTTAACGACGTTTGTAAAATCTGTTTGGAATACCTTGAGTGGTGTAGTTTCAGGAATGGGGTCATTTTTTGGGTGGTTTCTATTATGTAAGCCTCGCAAAGTGACTTCAGACCTGAACTGGTCCCTAAAAATTGGGTTTTTGAAAATTTCAGAAACATTTCAAGATTTGCTTCTAAACTTCTAAGCCTTGTAACATCCCCAAAAAATAAAATGTCATTCCAAAAATGATCCAAACATGAAGTAGACATATGGGGAATGTAAAGTAATAACTATTTTTGTAGGTATTACTATGTATTATAGAAGTAGAGAAATTGAAACTTGGAAATTTGCTATTTTTTACAAAAAATTTTGACTTCATTTTACCAGTGTCATGAAGTACAATATGTGACGAAAAAACAATCTCAGAATGGTCTGGATAAGTCAAAGCGTTTTAAAGTTATCACCACTTAAAGTGACACTGGTCAGATTTGAAAAAAATGGCCTGGTCCTTAAGGTAAAATAAGGTCCTAAAGGGGTTAATGTCTCCAGGGATATTTTGGTACCACCCAACGTCGGGACCTAACCCTATCCCGCGCCCGGGAAAATGTGTTAATAGTAGATGGTGAACCACAACAACCTGGGGCCCAGTCAGTGTTTCCTCGTTTTGTGTTTCATCAGGATATGTTGTATCGGGTAAACCAACTACGGGGTGAGTCTATTGAACAGTTGGTGGTCCCCAAGGCTTATCGCAAGATTGTGTTAGATCTATCCCACCAACACGTTCTCGGGGGTCACATGGGTCTGCAGAAAACTCAGGATCGTATTCTACAGCAGTTTTACTGGCCCAGCATATTCAAAGAAGTGGAAGAGTTTTGTAAGTCTTGCCCGACCTGCCAGATAACTAGCCCCCAGCCACATATCTGTAGTCCCCTAGTACCTCTCCCGATTATCGAAGTTCCGTTTGACCGAATAGCTATGGACCTCAAAGGCCCAGTACCGAAGTCCGCCAGAGGGCATCAATACACCTTAGTCATTCTGGACTACGCCACTCGGTACCCGGAGGCGGTGCCACTGCGACATACCTTGGCCATAATCATAGCTAAGGAGTTATTGGAGATGTTTTCCAGAGTAGGACTACCTAAAGAGGTTCTGACTGACCAAGGGACCCCTTTTATGTCCAAGGTGATGAGGGAACTCTGTAAGTTGCTGCACATAAAACAACTACGGACGTCCGTTTACCATCCTCAAACGGATGGTCTGGTAGAACGGTTTAACCAAACATAAAAAAATATGTTGAAAAAGGTAGTGTCTAAAGATGGGAAGGACTGGGACCTCCTTCTGCCCTATCTCATTTTCTCAGTGCGAGAGGTAGCCCAGGCCTCTAATGGGTTCTCGCCCCTTCGAACTGCTATATGGAAGACTCCCTCGCGGTCTCTTGGACGTGGCCAAAGAGGCATGGGAACAACCCACTCCACATGAAAGTGTCATAG
>NW_024400854.1:0-19043 GCF_905171765.1 Bufo bufo
CTGTTGGCGAAGGCAAGCGGACAGCGACTAAACGGGTGACCTAGGTCCCCACAGAGGTTGCACCGGATCCGCCTACAAGATGCGGCAAGATGACCAGTGTCCCCACACTTCGCACACATGCGAACATCGCATTGTGCGCTGAAGTGGGTGGGACTGCCGCACTTGTGACAGACCTTTGGCTGGCCCCTATAGAACACCATAATCCTATCCCTTCCTATGAAGGCAGAGGAGGGAATATGAGCAACAGAATTGCCCCGATCAAACAGCTCCACGCTGAAGGTCCAGGCACCTGACCAGATGCCATGCTCATCGAGCACCTTGGCGGGGAACTGCCCCACCCTACCATATCGACTGAGCCAAGTCATGATGTCTACACTAGACAGTGATTCATTACAGGTCAAAACGGTCACTGTCTTCACAGTCGATTGGCGGGTGATGGCCTCGATGGCAAAACCCCGCCACTCCGGGGTGTTCTTCATCAGCTCATATTTAGACCAGAAAAGCTCCAAACCCTCCGGCCTAACAAAGCTGACGTCGAACATAGCGGTGCCGTAGGGATGTATGAGCGCAAAGATGTCATTCGCGACAAACCCCGCCCCCAGGAGAAGTTCCACAACAGTCTTCCTAGAAGGAACTGCTGCTTCCTTACTCCTCCAATAGAGACGGGCCACATTCCTACGGTCCCTCCCCGGTGTGGGGTGAGTCCATACGATCTCACCCCTCCTTTGTTCTCGGAAGGCCCTAAAACCATGCCTTTCTGTCCAGAAAGCCAGGTCAACCGACCCTCCCTCTACCTGTATGGAAGTCCCCGGTCCTTTTTTTAGGGCCTCCAGGAGGCGCCGTTGCAAGTCACCCCCGCCCGAAACCTTGGGCAAAAAGTCACCCGAAACAACACCCGCATACGTCTTTGTTTTTGCCATCCTCTCTCTCACATCCTTCCTCATTGCTTCCTTCCGCATAACTTCCTCCTCTTCATCCACTTCCGTATCCGCAATATACTCCTCAATCAAAGCTTCCTCATCCACCATCTCAATTTCTTCCTCATCCACAATCCCATTCACCAATTCATTTGTATCCTCATTTATAACCTCGTCTACGTTCTCATTCACCCCCACAGCCACCTGCACATTATTACCCACAATCCCATTAACAACCACATTTGCATCACCTTTCACTCCCCCTGGACTGGTCGGGTTCCCTAAAGAGACCGGAGAATCACTGGGGGCGGGCCCTGAGGAGCCCCCCGCAAAACCCGCAGGGGACTCCCCATCTCCCGCACCCCCCACGGCCCGCACAGTCCTGGGATAATCGACCATAGTGTTCTCTCCAGGTTCCAAAGTCTTTACATCCTCTTTCTCAGCACCACCAGCTTGAACCTTGTCCACAATCATCACATCCTTGTCCGCGACACTGTTTGGGGTTTTACCTCCTGCGCTTCCTGTGACCACCCTACCACTACAGGAAGGGGGGGCACCTCCCGTCACCATCTTAGAATTAATCTCCCGCACTGTTTGACCCGATTCCACTACTGGAACCGGACTGGGCACAGCAGCGGATTCAAAAGGCACAAATTGAAGCACTTCTTCCGTTACAGTTTTATTTTTCTTCTTTCTGATTTTCACCAGCTCATCCTCAGGGACCTCCTCATCCCCAAAATACAGTCCGCCCACCGGGGACTCCAGCTGCCTGACTTCCAGCATTAGCCTTCCCCCAGACCCGCTTTCATCCCCGGAGGCGGCCGCAATCAGGTCTGAGGGGTCCCCCTGGCCACAAGGCAGAGAGTCCGCCTCCGAATCCTGTGTTCCTGGTACCACCTTCCCCTGGCTTCCAGCCTGCTGCCCTGACAAACTGGGGCCAGGCGTACCAGACAGTCCAGACATACCCTGAAACCTGCAGTCATTCCTGAATTTCTCCAAGAATGGGCCGCCATTTTCCACAATGGCGGCCCTCTTCTCCTCAAAAACCGCGATTATCTCCTCCAACCTCACCAGTCTGGAGGAGAGGATTGCCTTCTTTGTCTTAGGCGCCATTTTAAGTTGCATTTGTACATTTTTAAATTCCACATTCAGTCTTTTTAATTCCCTCTTGACCTCCTCATGCATGTTCAGGAAATATGCTACCCGGGAGGAAAAGGTTTTTGGAGACTCCTTAGGGCCCAAAGTACCCCAATTATGCAGTCTCTCAACCGCTGGGCAGGAAGAACCCCCGACACCATGCTTCTTTACAGTAACTTTGTTGCCGGGCTGAGGCACCGACACAGACACACCACATGCTGAATCACCTACCTCAGCCTCTGGCCTCGTCACCTTCTCCACAGCCTTCCCTGTATCCCGTCCAACGGTCCGTCCGGCAGCTTGTCCAGCCACTGCACGTTTCATGTTTCCACCCGCTGCTTGTGCAGCAGCGGGCCTTTCCACAGCATCCTGTTTTCTTGAGTGCTGACTCAAAATGTCCAGAGAGGATCCCAAGCTGGCTGCTCTCCTGGGACCCCTCCGGACCTCACCTGGCACTCCATTGGGCTCACTGCAGGGATCGCGGCCGCTCCTAGTAGCAGGGCCCCTCCTGCCCGCGGCACTTGCGGGGCTGCCCTCCATTACCTGCGACCTTGCGGCCGCTTGCTGCGGAATCTTCACATCCGCGTCGTCGTCCACCTCCAGTAGCGTCGAGGTATCTAAGCCCAGGTCTCCAGTCCTGGAGGCCCTGCTCTCCACTCGCGGCATCTCCGCCACGGCTGCCGACACGTGGTGATGAACGCCGGCAGCCGGAGGCCCGGGGATCCATACCGGGAGAAACTGCCACCCCCTGGGGAAAGGGTAGCAATTCCCCCGGCAAACAAAGCGCTGGTAAGCCTCCCGGACCTCACACACCCACAAACAACAGGAAACAGGAACAGGAAGGAACAGCAACTCCTCCCACCACTTCTCCTGTCCTGTATATATGGACACTGCATAGTACCACTACTCTTGTCCTGTATATATGGACACTGCACAGTACCACTTCTCTTGTCCTGTATATATGGACACTACATAGAACCACTGGTCTTATCCTGTTTATATGTACACTGCATATTACCACTTCTCTTATCCTGTATATATGAAAACTGCATAGTACCACTTCTCTTGTCCTGTATATATGGACACTGCACAGTACCAGTTCTCTTTCCTGTATATATGGACACTACATAGTACCACTTCTCTTGTCCTTCATATATGGACACTACATAGCACCACTTCTCTAGTCCTGTATATATGGACTCTTTTAATTTGTAAATAAATAACAAAAGGCCATAACAATATCTATACACAGAAATGAAACACATTACTAAACCTATCCCGACCAGTCCACCACCCCACTAGAACCTACAATACTATTCACACTTAAAACATTTTCGTAACCCCATACTATACATATTTACATATTTGCATCTTACACGTATACATAAAATCCATAAAATAAAATGTATACACAATATACATAAACTATATACAAACTATATACCGACTATATACACAAACTATATACAAATGATAAACAAATTATATACAACTTATAGAACTAAATCTAACTAACCCACCACCAGTCCACAGCAAATATGCAAACTGATAACCCCCAAAGTTCCAAGGGGATAAACCCCGAGCTTTGAGAAGTCCTAGTCTTTCCCCAGTCGGACTGGGGTCAGTCAGTTTGCAACAAACCAAAAAAAACACCCTTTTTTTTTTTTTTTTTTTATAATTTTTAATAATTTTTATTTTTTTATTTTTATATATATGTATATAATATATAATAGAAAACAAAAATATATACACTCCCTCCTCCCTCCCAGCCCCCTCCCAACCTAACTAACTAAACCCCACTATAAACTTAACAATACTAATATAATAATATAATATTATCATAACACTAACATAATACAAAACATACCTATATAATACAACATAGACACCATAAACCAATACTATTACACCTAAACCAGCTATGGTTCGGTACCCGTAAGCCTTTCCATACTTACATTACTACAAAACAAAACAAAAACCTATGTGTGTGCTATATCAGCCCACCACCAGGAAAAGAGCACTACTTAGCTAAGGAACCCCAAAACAGAAGCCCCTCCACAGACGAGAGGCCTTGGGGTCCCCCCACCTTTCGTACTCAAGAGAGCGTACATTCAGCAGGTCACCCATGATGTTCCTATATACCGTCTCCACCGGGAGGATTTTGTGACTCTTTGTTGACACTAAACACCGTGCACACCAGATGTGGTGCCTAACCACTGCACTAACTACGAATAAAGTGCGACGGTCCCTCCCACCAAGGTCTTTGAAAGCCCCATAGGCCCACTCCGCATAGGACAGGGCGGCCAGCCTAGGCCAACCGATGGAAGCCCCCACCCTTTTGTATACCTCTATATTAAAGAGACAATGAAGTAAGAAGTGGTCCATGGTTTCCAGCAGGTTACCACACTCCTCCCGGGGACAACCCCTTTCCTCAGAGTTTCTACACTTCACATTGTCCCTTACATATAGCTTACCGTGGAAGCAGCGCCAAGTCACATCCCAAACTTTCTTAGGGATCCTTTCTGAATTCAACAAAGACAGCCCACCCTCCAGATCCTGACTTGGGCAGTCCCTCAAGGCCAGTGGGGCCTGAAAAAGGTAAGATAGAACCTTCCTGTCAAGGGAAAACCTCAACATGGTCTCCACCTCTCCCTTCCCCAGACCCCACCGTCTCAGGATTCTCAGAAACGGGGCAACGTAAGCCGGAAGATATCCATGTGACGCACGTAGGTCTTTCACTCACCCTCCTGTCTCCCATTCCTGGAAGAAAGGCCGAAACCACTCCCTACAGGAAATTACCCACAAAGGAGCCCTCTCTTTCCAGAGGTTTGCAATATTAATTTTCAAAAAGGTATTTGTTAAGAATACCACAGGGTTGACCATATCCAACCCGCCTAGTCTCCTTGTGCGGTAAGTAACCTCTCTCCTGATTAGGTTCAGCCTGTTTCCCCACAACATCTGGAAAAAGAGGCTGTAGACCGTACTCCAGAGAGACCCTGGCAAAACACAAACACTGCTTAGATACAAAAGCACGGGAATCAGGTAGGCTTTGCACAGGTGAACCCTTTCCCTGAGGGATAAAGACCATCCCTTCCAACGGTCCACCTTTTGGGCGACATCTTTTAGTCTACTCTCCCAATTTTGCTGATGATAATTTCCATCCTGGCCAAAATTGATGCCTAAGATCTTTACGGACTTCTGAGGTTCTGGAAGAGTGCCCTGGAGATCGAAGACAGGATCCCCTTCCCCCAGCCAGAGAGTCTCACATTTGTCCCAGTTGATCTGAGACCCAGAAACCTCTGAATAGCAGTCCACCTCCGACATCACCCAGCTCACCTCATCCTCAGAGGAGGCAAGAATGGAGACATCATCGGCGTATGCCACCACCTTCAGAGATGGCCCCCGCACCGCCAGTTCCATCCCCACCCCCGCCAACGGTCCACGATCTACCCTTCTAATGAAGGGATCAATCGCAAACACATACAGCAAAGGGCTTAAAGGACATCCCTGGCGGACACCAGAAGCCACCTCAAAAGGTCGACCCGACCAACCGTTAATCAACGGGAAACTCTCCGCCCCTTTGTACAAAGTTTTTAACCAGTCTACAAACCTCCCTGGTAGACCATACCACAAGAGAACAGACCACAGGTACTCATGGTTCACCCGGTCAAAAGCCTTCGCCTGGTCCAAAGATAACAGAAACCCTTTCCAAACACCCGCCCTGCCCCGCTCCACGGCTTCTCGGACACTGAGAACGGCGCTAAAAGCGCTCCGACCGGGAACAGAGCAGTGCTGAGCCCCAGAAAGAAGTCTCGGTGCAAACTTCACCAATCTGCAGAAAAGTATTTTTGCCAGAATCTTCCTGTCCACATTGAGAAGCGATATGGGTCTCCAGTTCTCAATGCGGGATGGATCTTTACCCTTTGACAGAATAATCAGGGCTGACTTACCCATTGACTTTGGCAGAGTGCCCGAGGAAAGACACTCGTTAAACACCTCGGTCAAGAGAGGAACTAATTGTTCCTTGAAAGCCTCTTACCACTCGGATGTTAAGCCATCCGGACCTGGCGATTTCTTGGGCCTAAGCCCATCAATGGCCAGTCCCACTTCCTCTTGCCTGATAGGTTCTGCCAAAACATCAAGAGAGGGGTCTAGTCCTGCCTTGGGAGTAGCTTCAGCCAAGAAAGCTGAAAAACTGTCCCGATTTAGTTCTTTCCTACCCAAGAGGTGAGAGTAGAAAGACCTGACGACCTCCAGGATCCCTGATTTGGACCTATTCAGGGAACCCGTACTGTCGACCAGGCCTACCACAAATTTACTTTTTACTGCCATCTTACAGTTTCCAAAGGGGTCGGGTGAGCGGTACTTCCCGAAATCCCTTTCAGCTACCAAAGAGGCGTATCTATCGTACTGACACCTCTTGAGCAAGGATTTCACACGAGAGATATCCTCACGGCTACCCCCCGTCGAAACTAGTCTTTCAAGTTTCTTCCTCAGTTCCTGGTACAGACAGTATCTGTCCCAGCTCCTGAGGTTAGAAAGCTCACGGAAAAACCTCGCCGTCCTTTTTTTGAATATCTCCCACCACTCCGACTTACTGTTGCAGAGGTCCACCAAGGGTTCCTGGCTCTGAAGGAAATCCTCAAAGGACTGTCTTATTGTCACTTCTTCCAGGAGAGATGAATTCAGCTTCCACATACCTCTGCCCATACAGGGAGTCTCTGCAACATTCAAAGAAAAAATAATCAAACAGTGGTCGGAGAATTCCACTTCCACGGCTTCTAAAGCCGAGAAAACAGCCTCCTCCTTTAAATAAAACCTATCTATTCTAGACCTACGATTTCCCTGATGAAAGGTGAAATCCACGTGGTCTGGCTTATGCCGTAAATGGGCGTCCACCAGACGAGTATCCTCAACTATCCTAGACAACACAATGCTATCAGCATCCAGCCCACCTTTGGAGCCTCCCCTATCACAGGCCCTCGTCACATTGTTGAAGTCCCCTCCAAAGATCACTTGCCGGCTGGTAAAAAGAAAAGGCTTAATCCTCATGAGGAGACACTTGCGGTCCCACTTACTCTGTGGGCCGTAGATGTTTATTAGTCTCAATTCTTGTCTCCCCATGAGGACATCTAAAATCAGGCACCTTCCCATTTCTAACTCGATTATCCTCCTGCATTCCACTCTTTCGGCGGTCTTAAAAAGTACCGCCACCCCGCTACGTGGCTCGGCCGCAAGAGACCAGAAAGATGGACCTAGCCGCCATTCTCGCTTGGCTTTTGCCAGCAGAGTTGTACTTGTTAACCAGGTCTCTTGCAAAAACAAAATATCAGCTTCAATACGGCTGAAAAAATCAAAGGCCAGGAAACGAGCTGCGTCTGACTTAATACTGGCAACGTTAATGCTTGACAGTGTCAACGGGGTGAGTTCCGCCATCATTGATGATCGAGTTAGATAGCCTTCTTTTTCCCCACCCCACCACCATCAGCATTTTCATCTGAACCATCACACTCCTTCTGTCTTTTCAAACATACAGAGACATCCATACCATCCTTTTTGCCCAAGGTTCCAGGCTTGGCCCCCCCTCCAGAAGGTAATTTACCCCCCGAAGGACAGGGCCCGGCAGCCTGCGAGGAGGCCCCCACGCGTTCTGGCACCACACCCTCCTCCCCCCCAGCTGAAGCAGTTGGGGGATCCTCGTCAAGGGCCTGGTACCGATTAGAGACTTCCACCAGAGGGGACCCAGTTGATCCTTCCTTAGGCCTCTGGTCAAGGATGAGTGGGACAGATGGGTCCCACTCCAGAGAGGGCTTACGACCCTCTCCTTTCTTCTTCTTCTTACTCCGCTTGTTCCTCCTACCCTCCAACCACGCTCTGCCACCCTCGTCCAAGCTTTCGCCGTACGAGGAGACATGGTTGGCGGATGGGTTAGCCTCCACAGGTTGGGCCTCTGGTTCCCCATCGTCGCTGTACCCCGGGTCACTACAACCTGGATCCTCAGCCAGACCAGCCGAAAGACCAGCTGAAGGATCAGCTGCTACCTGTTCCCTATCCTTGCGGCGTTGTTCTAGCCGCCTGATCTTGGACGGCCTTTGCTTCTTCGGATCCTGCCTGCTTCTTCCAGCGCTAGTAGTTCCAGCGCTTGTCCCCTCACCAACTGATTCAGTCCCGGCAGCAGGCTCCTCCCCAACCACAGACCCAGACTTGCGGCTAGTGCCTGCCTGATCTTGAGCCCGGCCCTGAACCCTGTTGGCGAAGGCAAGCGGACAGCGACTAAACGGGTGACCTAGGTCCCCACAGAGGTTGCACCGGATCCGCCGACAAGATGCGGCAAGATGACCAGTGTCCCCACACTTCGCACACATGCGAACATCACATTGTGCGCTGAAGTGGGTGGGACTGCCGCACGTGTGACAGACCTTTGGCTGGCCCCTATAGAACACCATAATCCTATCCCTTCCTATGAAGGCAGAGGAGGGAATATGAGCAACAGAATTGCCCCGATCAAACAGCTCCACGCTGAAGGTCCAGGCACCTGACCAGATGCCATGCTCATCGAGCACCTTGGCGGGGAACTGCCCCACCCTACCATATCGACTGAGCCAAGTCATGATGTCTACACTAGACAGTGATTCATTACAGGTCAAAACGGTCACTGTCTTCACAGTCGATTGGCGGGTGATGGCCTCAACGGCAAAACCCCGCCACTCCGGGGTGTTCTTCATCAGCTCATATTTAGACCAGAAAAGCTCCAAACCCTCCGGCCTAACAAAGCTGACGTCGAACATAGCGGTGCCGTAGGGATGTATGAGCGCAAAGATGTCATTTGCGACAAACCCCGCCCCCAGGAGAAGTTCCACAACAGTCTTCCTAGAAGGAACTGCTGCTTCCTTACTCCTCCAATAGAGATGGGCCACATTCCTACGGTCCCTCCCCGGTGTGGGGTGAGTCCATACGATCTCACCCCTCCTTTGTTCTCGGAAGGCCCTAAAACCATGCCTTTCTGTCCAGAAAGCCAGGTCAACCGACCCTCCCTCTACCTGTATGGAAGTCCCCGGTCCTTTTTCTAGGGCCTCCAGGAGGCGCCGTTGCAAGTCACCCCCGCCCGAAACCTTGGGCAAAAAGTCACCTGAAACAACACCCGCATACGTCTTTGTTTTTGCCATCCTCTCTCTCACATCCTTCCTCATTGCTTCCTTCCGCATAACGTCCTCCTCTTCATCCACTTCCGTATCCGCAATATACTCCTCAATCAAAGCTTCCTCATCCACCATCTCAATTTCTTCCTCATCCACAATCCCATTCACCAATTCATTTGTATCCTCATTTATAACCTCGTCTACGTTCTCATTCACCCCCACAGCCACCTGCACATTATTACCCACAATCCCATTAACAACCATATTTGCATCACCTTTCACTCCCCCTGGACTGGTCGGGTTCCCTAAAGAGACTGGAGAATCACTGGGGGCGGGCCCTGAGGAGCCCCCCGCAAAAACCGCAGGGGACTCCCCATCTCCCGCACCCCCCACGGCCCGCACAGTCCTGGGATAATCGACCATAGTGTTCTCTCCAGGTTCCAAAGTCTTTACATCCTCTTTCTCAGCACCACCAGCTTGAACCTTGTCCACAATCATCACATCCTTGTCCGCCCCACTGTTTGGGGTTTTACCCCCTGCGCTTCCTGTGACCACCCTACCACTACAGGAAGGGGGGGCACCTCCCGTCACCATCTTAGAATTAATCTCCCGCACTGTTTGACCCGATTCCACTACTGGAATCGGGCTGGGCACAGCAGCGGATTCAAAAGGCACAAATCGAAGCACTTCTTCCGTTACAGTTTTATTTTTCTCCTTTCTGATTTTCACCAGCTCATCCTCAGGGTCCTCCTCATCCCCAAAATACAGTCTGCCCACCGGGGACTCCAGCTGCCTGACTTCCAGCATTAGCCTTCCCCCAGACCCGCTTTCATCCCCGGAGGCGGCCGCAATCAGGTCTGAGGGGTCCCCCTGGCCACAAGGCAGAGAGTCCGCCTCCGAATCCTGTGTTCCTGGTACCACCTTCCCCTGGCTTCCAGCCTGCTGCCCTGACAAACTGGGGCCAGGCGTACCAGACAGTCCAGACATACCCTGAAACCTGCAGTCATTCCTGAATTTCTCCAAGAATGGGCCGCCATTTTCCACAATGGCGGCCCTCTTCTCCTCAAAAACCGCGATTATCTCCTCCAACCTCACCAGTCTGGAGGAGAGGATTGCCTTCTTTGTCTTAGGCGCCATTTTAAGTTGCATTTGTACATTTTTAAATTCCACATTCAGTCTTTTTAATTCCCTCTTGACCTCCTCATGCATGTTCAGGAAATATGCTACCCGGGAGGAAAAGGTTTTTGGAGACTCCTTAGGGCCCAAAGTACCCCAATTATGCAGTCTCTCAACCGCTGGGCAGGAAGAACCCCCGACACCATGCTTCTTTACAGTAACTTTGTTGCCGGGCTGAGGCACCGACACAGACACACCACATGCTGAATCACCTACCTCAGCCTCTGGACTCGTCACCTTCTCCACAGCCTTCCCTGTATCCCGTCCAACGGTCCGTCCGGCAGCTTGTCCAGCCACTGTACTTTTCATGTTTCCACCCGCTGCTTGTGCAGCAGCGGGCCTTTCCACAGCATCCTGTTTTCTTGGGTGCTGACTCAAAATGTCCAGAGAGGATCCCAAGCTGGCTGCTCTCCTGGGACCCCTCCGGACCTCACCTGGCACTCCATTGGGCTCACTGCAGGGATCGCGGCCGCTCCTAGTAGCAGGGCCCCTCCTGCCCGCAGCACTTGCAGGGCTGCCCTCCATTACCTGCGACCTTGCGGCCGCTTGCTGCGGAATCTTCACATCCGCGTCGTCGTCCACCTCCAGTAGCGTCGAGGTATCTGAGCCCAGGTCTCCAGTCCTAGAGGCCCTCCTCTCCACTCGCGCATCTCCGCCACGGCTGCCGACACGTGGTGATGAACGCCGGCAGCCGGAGGCCCGGGGATCCATACCGGGAGAAACTGCCACCCCCTGGGGAAAGGGTAGCAATTCCCCCGGCAAACAAAGCGCTGGTAAGCCTCCCGGACCTCACACACCCACAAACAACAGGAAACAGGAACAGGAAGGAACAGCAACTCCTCCCACCACTTCTCCTGTCCTGTATATATGGACACTGCATAGTACCACTACTCTTGTCCTGTATATATGGACACTGCACAGTACCACTTCTCTTGTCCTGTATATATGGACACTACATAGAACCACTGGTCTTATCCTGTTTATATGTACACTGCATATTACCACTTCTCTTGTCCTGTATATATGAAAACTGCATAGTACCACTTCTTGACTGGCCTAAAGAGACATTTGGTTGACTGATGAAAGTAAGATTGTTCTTTTTGGATCTAGTTGCAGGAGACAGTTTGTCAGACGAACCCCAAACACTGAATTCACTGAATTCAAGCCACAGTACACTGTGAAGACAGTGAAGCATGGTGGCGCAAGCATCATGATATGGGGATGTTTCTCATACTACGGTGTTGGGCCTATTTATCGCATACCAGGAATCATGGATCAGTTTGAATACAACAGAATACTTTAAGATGTGATGCTGCCTTCTGCTGAAGAGGAAATGCACTTGAAATGGGGGTTCAAACAAGACAACGACCCCAAACACACCAGTAAACGTGCAACATCTTGGTTCCAGACCAACAAGATTGACGTTATGGAGTGGTCAGCCCAATCCCCGGATCTTAATCCAATAGAAAACTTGTGGGGTGACATCAAAAATGCAGTTTCTGAGGCAAAACCAAGAAATGGAGAAAAACTGTGGAATGTAGTCCAATCATCCTGGGCTGGAATACCTGTTCACAGGGGCCAGAAGTTGGTTGACTCGATGCAACACAGATGTACAGCAGTTCTCAGAAACAGGGGTTATACAAATTAATATTAGTTCAGTGATTCAAAGGAAAGCTAAATCTTCAAACATTTTTCAGTTTATATGGTGAATGTTTGAGTTTGTAAATTCTATTGAATCAAGGATGGAGGAATACGCTACATCTTATAACCAATTGAAAGAGGCTCATAGTGATCTAAAGGGGGAAATAGCGTGGCTTAAGGCCAAGGTAGTTGATCTAGAAGATAGATCACGCCGGAATAACCTCAAATTTCGAGGGATCCCTGAAGATATTGCATTAAAAGACCTGATTCCCTACCTACAGAGTATAATGAAAATTCTGATTCCTGAACTCACCCCACAGGACTTGACCCTGGATAGAGCGCATAGGGTGATGAGACCTAAGCACCTCCCTAGCTCATTACCGAGAGATACCGTGGTACGGATTCACTTCTTTCACGTTAAAGAGGTGCTTTTAGCAGCATCTAGAAAATTAGGTACTTTGCCTTCTCCGTACCACCAGATTAAGATTTTTGCGGATGTATCCGCTACCACCTTGCAACAGCGCCGTCAGTTGGGTGCGTTTACTGCTGCATTGCGACGGAATAATATTCCTTATAGATGGGGATTCCCGACCAGAGTCTTGATCCATCATCAGGGAACCGCACATGTTGTAACTTCCATGAAGTCCGGGAAGCACCTGTTAGACTCTTGGAATATTGAGATGGAAATCCCGGATAAAAGTCAATGTCCATCTACTTCCCTGGACTCTGAATGGCATTTAGTGACCCAGGGGAAAAGGCCCTATAGTTGATGGGGGTCCAGGGAAATTCACCAGGGTAGAGGGTGTGGGGGCAACGTCGAGCAGCCCTCTCTGGCCATGAGCCGAAATATATGTCCCTTTATAGGATTAACGGCATTATATGCCGGGTTTGTGTTTGTGTTAAAATAATTGTGGTTTATGTTGTTCTTTTTTTCTCTTGTTTCTTCTCCTTTTTATGTAAAATTGTTTGTGATTTATGTATTGATTGGCAGTGCAAAGATGGGATACGTTGCTTACAGGCTTTAATATGGCAGAAACCTGACCTGGTGGGGGTCCAATCCCTCCACAGCGTGAACCCATGGACAGATGGTTTATAAAATCGTTGCAATAAATGTGAAGGGCCTAAATAGCCCGTTCAAGAGGTCCATGCTGTGGAGGGAAGTAGAGACCATGAAAGGGGACATAGTCTGCGCAACCGAGACACATCTCCTAAAGGAGGATGCGTATAGACTTAAAAATACTCATTTTCCACACATTTTCCATTCTCATTATGCGAAAAAACAGAGAGGTGTGATGGTGGCAATTAGGGATTCGGTCGTATTCCAACTGATCGAATCCATAGTTGACCAAAATGGACGATATATTATCATGGTGGCATCCGTAAATAGCGTGATTTTTACCATGGTATTTATATACGCCCCGAATAGGCACCAGCTACGTTTCTTACGTAATTTGGTGACTAAGGTGAATGTGGTTAGGAGGGGTCTGATCCTCTGGGGTGGAGACTTCAACTCTATATTGGATCCAGTGATGGATTCGTCATCAGGGGTTGGAGGGTCCATCCGGGGTCTCAACTCCCTCTTATTGAGAGAGGATCTTTATGATGTTTGGAGGTTTCATCATGAGGGAGAAAAGGATTTTTCCTTTTTTTCAAATGTCCACCAGACATACTCCAGGATTGACCTTTTTCTGGTAGATCGCCACTTGTTAAATATAGCAGTATGCTCATCTATAGGGACGATTACATGGTCTGACCATGCGCCCGTCACCTTGACAATTGGTGAGGATTTTAAAAGACCTCTATGCTTTCTTTGGCGTGATAATACCTATTTATTGGAACATCGTAAACATGGTTTAACGCTGCAGGAGGGTTTAAAGGAATTTTTTCGTATTAATGAGGGATCAGTATCTAATCCTTTTTCTCTCTGGAATGCCCATAAGGCCTATATGCGAGGTTTACATATTAAAATTGGTTGTATAGCAAAGAAAGAGAGAGAGGAACGGACAACTGCCTTGACTCTACAGATTAGGGCTTTGGAGTCCAGTAACAAAATGAACCCCACTGCCACTATAGGAACTCAGTTGCAGAATTTACGCCTTCAATTGAAGGAGCATTTGCTTTATAGATATGAGAATGATCTAAAAAAGAGCCGTGCATTATATTATGCCCAGGATAATAAATCGGGGAAATTATTAGCCCACAGATTAAAGGAGAGAACTACTAAAAATAAGATTCCTTATATAACGTCAAAATCTACGAATAAAAAGATCATTGATCCCCAAGGTATAGCGAATTCTTTTCAGAGTTTTTATAAAACCCTCTATAATTTAGAATCCCTTCCGGACGTGTCTTCTGTAGACTCGGTGGCCATGGATCAGTTTTTAGATTCCATTGACCTCCCGAGTCTTACTGACGCCCAGTTAGAGAAATTAAACTCCCCAGTGACAGAGCAGGAAATTCTCGAAGCTATTATGACACTACCGAATAATAAAGCACCAGGGCCAGACGGCTTCTCAAATACATATTATAAGTTATTTCAAAGAGAGCTTTCCCCTTATTTATGTCAGATTTTTAGGGAAATGGTGAGTACCGGTCGTTCTCCAAAAGAGATGCTGGAGGCGAGGATAGTCACCATTCCCAAAACTGACCTTCTTTCGGATGATGTAAGGGGTTACCGTCCGATATCATTGCTAAATACAGATGCAAAAATCTACGCAAAAGTGTTGGCAAGCCGTCTGGCTCCCTGTATTACTGCTCTTGTCCATATGGACCAGGTTGGATTTGTAAGAGGTAGGCAGCTGCAAGATAATACCAGGCGGACATTAAATATCCTGGACTATGTCCAGAGGGGAAAAATTCCAACGCTTTTGGTTACCCTAGACGCCGAGAAGGCGTTTGACCGCATTAATTGGCGGTTCGCCTTCTCGGTGCTGGGGAGGATGGGATTTACGGGGGCAATCCTGGCGGCTATCAGGGCACTTTATACCCAACCAAGTGCCAGAGTATGGGTCAATGGGGCACTCTCAGACCCTTTCGATATTAGCAATGGTACCCGCCAGGGTTGCCCCCTGTCCCCCTTGATATTTGTTTTGACTATAGAGCCCCTGGCTCAGGCTCTTCGCCAGTGCCCAGACGTGAAAGGAGTTGATATAGGGAGTATAGAACACAAAATCAGTCTATATGCAGACGACATCATTTTGACGTTGTCAACTCCTCAAACGTCTTTAATAGCTGCCATGGACGTTATAACCCGATTTGGAGATCTCTCATTCTATAAACTAAATGCTCTTAAATCTCAGGCTCTCCCAATAAATATCCCTCCTATGCAGATGAAGAAGCTGAAGGATACTTTTGAGTTGGATTGGCAAAACAACCAAATTAACTATTTGGGTATAAAGCTTACAGCATCATTTAAGAGGCTGTTTGTAGTAAACTATGTCCCATTGTTAGGGCTCTTAGAGAAGGACCTTGATAAATTGGCTAAATATGAGGTGTCTTGGGTGGGTCGTATTGCATCATTCCAGATGTTCACCCTCCCAGGACTCCTGTACATACAGTGGGGGAAATAATTATTTGACCCCTCACTGATTTTGTAAGTTTGTCCAATGACAAAGAAATGAAAAGTCTCAGAACAGTATCATTTCAATGGTAGGTTTATTGTAACAGTGGCAGATAGCACATCAAAAGGAAAATCGAAAAAATAACTTTAAATAAAAGATAGCAACTGATTTGCATTTCATTGAGTGAAATAAGTATTTGAACCCCTACCAACCATTAAGAGTTCTGGCTCCCACAGAATGGTTAGACACTTCTACTCAATTAGTCACCCTCATTAAGGACACCTGTCTTAACTAGTCACCTGTATAAAAGACACCTGTCCACAGAATCAATCAATCAAGCAGACTCCAAACTCTCCAACATGGGAAAGACCAAAGAGCTGTCCAAGGATGTCAGAGACAAAATTGTAGACCTGCACAAGGCTGGAATGGGCTACAAAACCATTAGCAAGAAGCTGGGAGAGAAGGTGACAACTGTTGGTGCGATTGTTCGAAAATGGAAGGAGCACAAAATGACCATCAATCGACCTCGCTCTGGGGCTCCACGCAAGATCTCACCTCGTGGGGTGTCAATGGTTCTGAGAAAGGTGAAAAAGCATCCTAGAACTACACGGGAGGAGTTAGTTAATGACCTCAAATTAGCAGGGACCACAGTCACCAAGAAAACCATTGGAAACACATTACACCGCAATGGATTAAAATCCTGCAGGGCTCGCAAGGTCCCCCTGCTCAGGAAGGCACATGTGCAGGCCCGTCTGAAGTTTGCCAATGAACACCTGAATGATTCAGAGAGTGACTGGGAGAAGGTGCTGTGGTCTGATGAGACCAAAATAGAGCTCTTTGGCATTAACTCAACTCGCTGTGTTTGGAGGAAGAAAAATGCTGCCTATGACCCCCAAAACACCGTCCCCACCGTCAAGCATGGGGGTGGAAACATTTTGCTTTGGGGGTGTTTTTCTGCTAAGGGCACAGGACAACTTATTCGCATAAACGGGAAAATGGACGGAGCCATGTATCGTGAAATCCTGAGCGACAACCTCCTTCCCTCTGCCAGGAAACTGAAAATGGGTCGTGGATGGGTGTTCCAGCACGACAATGACCCAAAACATACAGCAAAGGCAACAAAGGAGTGGCTCAAGAAGAAGCACATTAAGGTCATGGAGTGGCCTAGTCAGTCTCCGGACCTTAATCCAATCGAAAACCTATGGAGGGAGCTCAAGCTCAGAGTTGCACAGAGACAGCCTCGAAACCTTAGGGATTTAGAGATGATCTGCAAAGAGGAGTGGACCAACATTCCTCCTAAAATGTGCGCAAACTTGGTCATCAATTACAAGAAACGTTTGACCTCTGTGCTTGCAAACAAGGGTTTTTCCACCAAGTATTAAGTCTTTTTTTGTTAGAGGGTTCAAATACTTATTTCACTCAATGAAATGCAAATCAGTTGCTATCTTTTATTTAAAGTTATTTTTTCGATTTTCCTTTTGATGTGCTATCTGCCACTGTTACAATAAACCTACCATTGAAATGATACTGTTCTGAGACTTTTCATTTCTTTGTCATTGGACAAACTTACAAAATCAGTGAGGGGTCAAATAATTATTTCCCCCACTGTATTTAAGACATTACCCATTATACCCCCAAGTAGTTTCTTTCAGAAGTGCTCTAAATTGATTAATGCCCTAATTTGGAAACGACATAAACCGAGAATAGCAACTGCAATAATGCAGAGACCTAAACTCCAAGGGGGATTGGGTCTTCCGAATATCCATGAGTACTTCCTGGCTTCGCAGGTATCACAGTTAAGGGAATGGTGGGTAGGTAATTATGCGAAACAGTGGGTACATATAGAAGCAATATTATCCCCTGGTAGTAATTTAAAAGCTCTCTTGCTTGCAGCTCTGCATCCGACATTTATTTGGCCACCCCTCCCGTCGTTAGTATTCATGGCCTTGAAAAGTTGGGTCCGATTTCATAAATTGTGTACTTTGGAGTCGGGATCCTTCCCGCCCAGTGCCCCAGCGACTGTACTTAATTTTCTTATTCCGAATATTTCGGTGTCGTCTTGGACACGGGGCGGATTGGACCTTCTCTCCAAACTATTTATTTCGGATACCCTTTGCCCCTTTGAATATCTTCATGGGCAGTTCCTGATTCCACACACAGATTTTTATAAATATTTGTGTATTAGACATTTTTTTAAAACTAACTGTCCGTTTAATCTGGTGTGCAATCGGGAAGTGTTTAGTCTGTGGGCATTGGCTTCGCCACAATGCACACGACTGCGGCCTCTGTATATGATGATGGGGGATAAGGGATTATTTGTTAAAACGACCCCGCTGCTTGCATGGGAAGGAGATTTGGAGTTGGTGTTCACTGATGAACAGTGGTCGGTAGCCTTTTCCTGTATAAAAAAAAAATATTAGATGTGCTCTCCACTATGAGTCTCTGATGAAGACCATATTAAGGTGGTATTATACACCAGATCGCCTGAGTCATATATTTCCGGATCTCTCATGTTTATGCTGGCGGGGATGTGGCGATAGGGGCACATTGTATCACATTCTATGGTCCTGTCCGAGGCTGCAAGATATTTGGAGGGCTACATTCTCTCTCGCCTCTTATTTGCTGGGATGCCAGCTCCCGCCATCCCCCTCATTAGCTCTCTTATGGATTGATCTGGTTGAGATACCATGTGAGAGGAGGGTGGTTCTGGGACACCTTTTCCTTTCAACCAAACTGGCCATAGTTAAAAATTGGAAATCACGGTATGTTCCTTGCCTAACGGAGGTTATCCGAAGGTTAAACTCTACTTATATATATGAGCGTGTGCTGGCGGGAACTGAGGAGGCTGCTGCGAGGTTTGAGAGGGAATGGGGCATATGGAGAGCTTCACCGCTCGCAGTACCATACCCTGTTTGATACAATTAAGTATATTATATCTGTGTAATCGAGGTCTTGCACATGGGCGTATATCTGGAAAAATATGCCTGCGCAAATGTACCCCAATAATTGCACTGTACGTCTGTCGTATGTTAGTATGTTTTTATGTTCTTTTTATGATGTATTGTTAGTTATTTTTTATTTTTGTCCAGTATTTCATTGTGGCACGTATATGTTTTACCAACGTCGCCAACATGATTATGTATGGTGTTAACTATGCAGCCACTTGTGTTTCTTTAATGATAACAATGTATGTCTTTTCTAAAACTAATAAAAAGTATGGAAGAGTTTGTAAAGAAGAATACAAACAGTGCTATTTTTTGAATAGTCTAATAGTCACTTTTCTTAAAAAATTTCAGAGGAACAACACAAATTTGATATATTTTTCTTCATGTTTTGATTTGGAATAGAATGTGTAGTGTTCCCAATGCATTTGTGAGTATGGAAATAAAAGCTATTAGAAGGATTTTGAGCTTTATTCACTTTTTTACACACACTGCTATTATTTTGAACACAACTGTATATATAGACACTAC
>NW_024400855.1:0-19037 GCF_905171765.1 Bufo bufo
CGTCTCAAAGCTCTGGTAGTGACAGTACCCCCCCCTCTACGGGTGGACTCCGGAAACCCAGGATCCACCTTCTCAGGATGAGCCCTATGAAATGACATGATGAGGCGAGTGGCTTTAATGTCCGACACCGGAACCCACGACAGTATTACTGCAATTGAGTTATCAAACATTTAAAAGTGCATTTAAACCACATTTCCTACCTGTAATGTAGACCGCTTTAGTGAGACTTCTGGCAATCTTTGTTTTTCACAATGTGTTTTAAAATTTCTCAGATGACACCCCATGCACAGATGACACCCTTATGCTTAGATGACCGCCCATGCTCAGATGACCGCCCATGCTCAGATGACCGCCCATGCTCAGATGACACCCTTATGCTCAGATGACCGCCCATGCTCAGATGACCGCATTATGCTCAGATGACAGCCTTATGCTCAGATGACCGCCCTATGCTCAGATGACCGCCCTATGCTCAGATGACCGCCCCATGCTCAGATGACCACCCCATGCTCAGATGACGCCTCATGCTCAGATGACCACCCCATGCACAGATGACACCCTTATGCACAGATGACCGCCCCATGCACAGATGACACCCTTATGCACAGATGACCGCCTTATGCTCAGATGACCGCCCCATGCTCAGATGACCGCCTTATTATCAGATGACCGCCCATGCTCAGATGACACCCCATGCTCAGATGACCGCCCCATGCTCAGATGACACCCCATGCTCAGATGACCGCCTTATTATCAGATGACCGCCTTATTATCAGATGACTGCCACATCCTCAGATGACGCCCCATGCTCAGATCCTCAGGGGTGATTTGACATAGGGGAGATGTGAGCATGGGGTGTCTGATTTTTGGTGTCTTATGTGAGCACTGGGGAGGCTTATTTTGTGGGTCTGATGAGGATTTGGGGGTCTTATCTGAGCTCATACTACCCCCATGTCAGATAAGACCCCCAGATCAGTACTTTAATAAAATAAAACTGTGTAGGAGCTTATCCTACCTCTGCTGCCGCAGCTCTGAGGGCTGTGGCACCCTCTCCACAGTGATCTGACGTGCACAGCGTCAGGTCAGAGCGCGGGCCTTCACGTATTAAGGGGGGGTGCACTGCGCCACCAATGACAACCTTTAATACAGATACAGGAGGCAGGTGCCGGCAGAATCACATATGTAGTGTACGGGAACTGTAATACCCGTCACTACCAAAGTGTCACTTGGTGTGCTGTCGTCCCTCCTTAATTATGGAGAAGTTGGTATATGTCAGTTTTATAAATTGTCATGTAATGTAATGTTATGTATTTCCCTGTTACTGTGAAACTTGCATGGACAGGCCTGCAGGGGTGTCATTCCAGCTTCTAGTCGCTAGAGGGAGCTAGAGAGCCCTAGTTTATATAAGGCCCAAACAGGGAAGTGAAAGTGAGTCTTGTGGAGAGCTCAGAAGTTTCTAGAGCCTCAGGAAGCAGAGAGAGAGACAGAGGCAAAGATCAGGAAAGCAAGAGGTACTAAGTATAACAGAGGAGGTACTTATAGAAGCCATAGCCAAGGATATAAAGCCAGAATTAGGTTAATGGGCCTTGGTGAAGAATTGCTGTATTCCAGGATCAGACAGAATTAGAGTGCTAGCTCCTGTGCTGCAAGTCCTGTGTTCAACACTCTGTAATTACCCTGCTATAACCGACTTGCCTGCATCGACCGAATTGTAAAATCGACTGTATGCCAAGGAACTGCGATTCCAACATTGTCTCTGCTTGAAAATTACTAAAGTTGGAGTTCTGTTTTAAAGCTACGTTTCCTCAATTTATTCCTGCATCCGCAAACGGCGTGCCACCGTTTACTTGGCACTGGCGTCACGAACTATTTCTACCTATACCTGCCCTTGCAGAGAGTCAGCTGTACCAGGTTAGTGTATATTGCACTACATCCCCCAGAAACACCTACTACACACAACTTGAGTACACTGCACCTCTCTTTTGGCGTGTCACGAACAGGATACGCACGCTTTCTAGTGCAAGAAGCGTGAACTTTGTGCCTTATACCGTTGCCCTGTGACCAAAGTGACAATTTTCCTGTTTATTGAAAGTGAACTTTGTGGACTGAAAATTATACCCAAAGTGTACCAAAAACTTCCAAAAAGCGCTGTGCAGTATTGCGCTATACAGAGGAAGAAAATCGCCGCATTGGAGTGTGGATTTATAGACTTTTTACAATCCTGCTTGCTGTCAGTGAATGGACAGCGTTTTGCTAAAGATGGCCACCGGCTGCCTGGAGTAAAGTTTCCCGCGCCGCTGAGGACATTCGTGGGCGGATCCCTGCAAAGACACAGAGAGTCCCGCCCCTTTTCATCATCGCACCGCCGCGGCCCTGCTTCTCCTGCGTCATCGGGTGCTCAGGACGTCCGGAACCTCGCGAGACTTGACCTGCGCAAGCCCGACGATACCGGTAAGCACTTGTAACCGGAGGGAAGGGGAGTGTACCGGCCTCTTTAGTCGCCAGCGGCCACCTCTTAATAGACTACCATGTCAGAGCCAGGAGTGCCTGAGCAGCCGGCCCCAGGAGAGCTTGCGGCTCCTGGTCATCCGGCGGCCCCCAGCATGATGCCCTTTACCATGCCCTACTATTTCGGGGCCCCATGGTTCCCCCGCTACAGGGGGGAGACCCATACCCTAAGGGACTTTGAAGAAAAGTTGCTGGCACTATTCCGATTGTACCCTATAAATGCCGACCAGCAAATGGAAATCCTGCTGGCGCAGCTGGAGGGAGCTGCCCGCAGGGAAGTGTTATCCTGGCCTGCTACTGAGCGGAGTACTTTAGAACAGATCTTCACCCGCCTCAGAGCCACTTTTGAAACTAGGACTGCCTCAGAGATAAAGATGCACTTCTTTGGCCAGAGACAGAAGCCCGGTGAGTCCCTCCGTGACTATGCCCTATCACTTCAGGAGGCTTTAGGGGCTGTAATCCAGATAGATCCCAAAGAGGCTGATAACCGGGACCAGACCCTGAAGGAACAATTTATCAACGGGGTGTCTAGTGAACAAATAAGGACCCAGTTAAAGATGCTGTCCGCCCAGCACCCTAACAGTGCCTTTCTGGACTTTAAAGAACTGGCTATAAAAATTCTGGGGTCCGCAGTACCTCCTGAGTTGAGCACCCCACCAGAGTCATCAGCCTGCAGACCAAAACCGCTTGTCACTAACCGAGCTGAGGCCGGCCAAGCTGTTCAAGTGTCAGCTACCGATACTATTGCCATGCTGACAGAGCAAGTAAATCACCTCACTAAAAGTTTAGAGAAGGTGTGCAGAAAATTAGAGGAATGGGAAAAACCCATAATGCTAGAAGAAGAATTCCTGTCACCTCCTAGGCCGTTCCCACCTCCTTACCAAGAGACTCACGCCAGGGATCCTAGGAGACGCAATAAAAACCGTAAGCGGCCCGTATGTACATATTGCAAAAAGCAGGGACACACAGAATCCACGTGCTGGCAGTTAAACGGGCAACCCCTGAGGCTGAGGACCACCCCTCGGGAGGTAGAACACTAGGTCCAGAAGATCCAAATTGGATGCCACGGTATGTAGGATCCCATCCTAAAATCAATATAGAGATCAACGGGGTCCCCTTTGAAGCCCTATTAGATACTGGGTCTCAGGTCACTACTATTCAGCTGCCCGCCTTTGAAAGGTTCTGGGACACCAACCAATTGACCCAGCCGCCTGAATCCTGGGTGGAAATTATCGCCAGCAATGGCAAACCAGTAAAGGTTCATGGATACTGGGAACCCACCCTGCAGGTGGGAGAAGTAACCCTGCATCAACAGGGAGTGATCGTAGTACAGGCCGGTGACAGAGGAGGACATCCTGTCATTCTAGGCACCAATGTCTTCAAAAACTGTTATTCAGAAATACTTGCTGTATTACATCAAACTTTGCCCACTGCTTCCTCTGCATCCAGGAGAGTGATTCAAAAGACTATTACTGTGTTAAGTGCCCAGCAGAGGTTTGCTAATGAGAAAGGAGAAATTTGTACTGCCAGGATCCGTGATATTAAGCCTGTGACTTTGCCTCCTAATTCTCAAACTCTTTTGTGGTGTCGTGCTGTCCTGGGAGTCGAAGGCCGAGATTATCCAGCCCTGGTGGAACCGATCCAGATGGAGGATTATCCTTATGTGAGAGCTGCCAAGTGCCTGGTGAACGTCTCCCAAGGTAAAGTACCTGTCCGTCTGATTAATCTGAGTAATCATCCTGTTGCGCTTACTAAGCATTGCCCTGTTGCCCAGCTGTCCCAGGTGTCCTTCCAAGACATCATTCGTCTTCCAGTGACAGAAAAGCCGTCAGCTGCAGGCCGCGGATGTTCGCCGGTGACCCAGCCACAAGTGCCCTGGTGGGAAGAGCTCCATGTCGGGGACGAGAATACCCCCCAACGGCAACAAGAAGGGATTATACAGCTTGTCAAGGAGCACCACCAGGCCTTCAGTAAGCATGCTACTGACTATGGAGAGGTTAGTGTCATACAACACACCATACCTACTGGCTCTCATCCTCCTATCAAGGAGAGATACAGACCCTTACCACCTACTTCATATCAGACTGTAAAGGAAATGATCCAAGAAATGAAAGACTCTAATGTGATCCGGGACAGCCGTAGTCCGTGGGCTGCACCCCTGGTTCTTGTAAAGAAGAAGGACGGTAGTATCCGTTTCTGTGTGGATTATAGGAAAATTAATCAAATAACCCACAAAGATGCATACCCACTGCCCCGCATTGAGGAGTCACTAACTGCTCTGGGCTCCTCTGCCTATTTCTCCACATTGGACTTGACCAGTGGCTACTGGCAAGTACCCATGGCCCCTGCAGATAGAGAAAAGACTGCCTTCACTACTCCCATGGGCCTGTTCGAATTCAATTGTATGCCGTTCGGGCTATGTAATGCCCCAGGAACTTTCCAGAGACTAATGGAGCGGTGTTTGGGTCACAAAAATTTCGAAACAGTGCTGCTGTATCTAGATGACGTCATTGTGTACTCAAAAACATATGAGGACCATCTGAAACATTTGGCAGAAGTATTTGAAATCCTTATCAAATATGGCTTGAAGGTAAAGCCATCCAAGTGTCACCTGCTCAAACCTGCAGTAAGATACCTGGGGCATATAGTAAGCGGAGAGGGAGTGCAACCTGACCCTGATAAATTGGCAGCTGTCCGTAATTGGCCGGTTCCTACTACTGTCAAAGAGGTGAGGAGTTTCCTGGGTTTTGCCGGCTACTATAGACGTTTTATCCCCCATTTTGCTCAAATAGCTGATCCTATCCAGGAGCTCTTGAGGGGGCAACCCAAAAAGAGTCCTAGAACTCCTGTGCCCATCGAGTGGAATGAGGAAAGGGAGATAGCGTTCCAATTGCTAAAAAAGAAACTGACCGAGCCTCCAGTGTTAGGTTATCCAGATTATAGCAAGCCCTTCCATCTCTATACTGACGCTAGCAAGCAAGGCCTGGGAGCTGTGTTAGCCCAAATCCAAGAGGGAAAAGAGAGAGTGATAGCATATGCAAGCCGCTCCCTGAAAGGAGCTGAGAAAAATGACCAGAATTATAGTTCCTTTAAACTAGAGTTCCTGGCATTAGTGTGGGCGGTGACAGAAAAATTCAAGGATTATCTAGCCGCCACCCCGTTCATTGCATTCACTGACAATAACCCTCTGGCACATCTAAATACAGCTAGATTGGGGGCCTTGGAGCAGAGATGGGCCTCTCGCCTTGCCAACTATAATTTCTCTGTAAAGTATCGTGCTGGACGTACTAATGATAACGCTGATGCTTTATCCAGGCTTCCCACAGAGACAGCTCCTGATGATGTGCGAGATGCTTGGGAAGATGTAGAGATGCCGGCTTTCTATAACAAATTTGCTCAACAGGATCAGGCTCGAGCTACCAATAACAGAGCTGCAGTTCCTTCATCCTCCAATAGGCCTGAACCTAAAGAAGAAAGGTGGGTGAGACTGCAGTCTGAAAGTAGAGTGCTGGGTGAGCTGTTGGACTTCATTACCAGTGGCAGAGCCCCTGAGAGGATTCGGCGTAAGAGTGCAGATCCTGAGCTCATCAAACTATGGAGACAGCGCCACCAACTCTTCATACAAAAGGGCCTGTTGCTACGGAGGAGCCTAGACCCAGTGTCCAACGAAAGAGTACACCAGATTCTCATACCCCGACGAGATGCAGGTATGGTGTTGGAGATGTACCACAATCAATCCGGCCACTTTGGGGTCCAAAAGACTGAGGCTACTATCCGCCAGCGGTTTTACTGGGTGGGCATGAGAGAAGACATGGAGAAGTGGTGTCGGGAGTGTGTAGCCTGTGCCTTAAAACGAAGTGAGCACCATGATCAGAGGGCACCACTGAGACCCATTGTAAGTACCCGTCCTCTTGAACTTGTCGCCATCGACCATGTAAAACTGGAGCCTAGTCGCTCAGGGTATGCTTATGCCATGACTATTATTGACCATTTCACAAAGTTTGTTGTAGCAGTGCCTGTGAGAGACCAGACAGCCAAGACTACAGCCGAAATGTTCTGGAAGCACTTCCTCCTGCCCTATGGATGTCCAGAAAAGATCCTCACCGACCAAGGACCTGCTTTTGAGTCTCATCTGTTCCATGAACTGTGCCGCTTACACAACTGTAAGAAGATCCGGACAACGGCCTACCATCCTCAAGGTAACGGATTATGTGAAAAAATGAATCAGACCTTGATAGAGATGCTGAGGGCCGTGCCTCCTGAAAACAGAGGAGATTGGCCCAGTCTGTTGCCACAGCTCATGTTCACGTACAATCATACCATACATTGTTCCACCGGGTATACCCCTTTTTACCTGATGTTTGGGCGCCAAGGGACATTGCCTGCTGATCATTCATTGGATGTACATGTGCCTGACTGCATTAACCCATTACCTAACACCGACTGGGTTGCTGAACATCAAAGGCGATTGGATGCAGCCAAGGCCATTGTTCAGGAACGTATGGACTTTGCTAGAGACCGGCAGCAGAAAGACTATGATCAGGCAGCCCAGGCAGAACCCTTGACCATAGGGGCCGTGGTATGGTTAAAGAATAACCGTCGTACCAGTAAATTGGACAGTAAATGGGAGCGAAGTCCTTATGTTGTCACTGCAATCCCAAATGTTGGAACTCACACTTATGAGATCACCCGGGAAGACAAGGGATCCCAAATTGTACATCGAAACCGGTTGAAGCTCTGTCTGACACCAGAACCTAGTGCCGAGAGTTCTGGATCCGAATATCCTGTATCAGAGTCAGCAATACAGCCCGAGGATCCTATGCAGGCTGTCAATAATCTAAGGTATGACGCTGATCCCATGCATTGGCTTCTGACACCGTGGTTGAATTTGCTGGTGCCTGCTCCGGCCCCTGCTGTTTCTTCACCTCCAGAAGAGCCCGTTCAAGATGCCCCGGATCCAGTTTCCCCTCCTGTGGATATTGTTGTTCCTGTTGTTCCAGTTGTTCCTGACCGAGGTCTCACGGATGGAGACCCTCCTGTTGCTCCTCTCCCTTCTACCTCGTTGCTAAGGGAAGAGGAGACCCCTGTGTTGAGAAGGTCTACCCGGATGACCAGGGGACGTCCGCCAGTCCGTTTAGGAGACTTTGATTATTCTGGTGGTGTCTCCTCCCAAACAGTTGCCACGGGCAATACCTTGTTGGACATTTGTGCGCAAGAATGGACTCCCCCACGTGAGCCCTTGCCTGTGCTACACCCACAGGAAACCCCTGGGTAGTTCCGTTATTATGCTGTCATTTTATTGTGCAACTTCATACTAAGGAAATGTGCCCAGAGATGGACTCCACCGCATGAGAGCCTCTGTGATTTAATAAGAAATAACCTGGGTACGGACTCATGTTTGTTATTTGAGCCTCCAAGAACTTTTATACCGTTTTCTACTGTTTTATCATGGACTTATTCGTTGTCATGGACTATCCTGGTTCTAATGTTACGCTGTGCCAGGTCAGCGCCCCCGTTCCATTCACTATCCTGAGAGAAGAGAACGACGCCCCTTGTCACCACACTTCACTTTTGCCAATTGGACCTGATGTAAATGTAAATGCAGATGAATTACATGTATGTATGCCTGCATGTCTCTATTTTCTATTTCAGGTAGAGATTCCAGTTGGGCGACCCATGATGGAGTACGAGGTCGTACTCAGCTTAAAGCAGTGGGGTATGTAGTGTACGGGAACTGTAATACCCGTCACTACCAAAGTGTCACTTGGTGTGCTGTCGTCCCTCCTTAATTATGGAGAAGTTGGTATATGTCAGTTTTATAAATTGTCATGTAATGTAATGTTATGTATTTCCCTGTTACTGTGAAACTTGCATGGACAGGCCTGCAGGGGTGTCATTCCAGCTTCTAGTCGCTAGAGGGAGCTAGAGAGCCCTAGTTTATATAAGGCCCAAACAGGGAAGTGAAAGTGAGTCTTGTGGAGAGCTCAGAAGTTTCTAGAGCCTCAGGAAGCAGAGAGAGAGACAGAGGCAAAGATCAGGAAAGCAAGAGGTACTAAGTATAACAGAGGAGGTACTTATAGAAGCCATAGCCAAGGATATAAAGCCAGAATTAGGTTAATGGGCCTTGGTGAAGAATTGCTGTATTCCAGGATCAGACAGAATTAGAGTGCTAGCTCCTGTGCTGCAAGTCCTGTGTTCAACACTCTGTAATTACCCTGCTATAACCGACTTGCCTGCATCGACCGAATTGTAAAATCGACTGTATGCCAAGGAACTGCGATTCCAACATTGTCTCTGCTTGAAAATTACTAAAGTTGGAGTTCTGTTTTAAAGCTACGTTTCCTCAATTTATTCCTGCATCCGCAAACGGCGTGCCACCGTTTACTTGGCACTGGCGTCACGAACTATTTCTACCTATACCTGCCCTTGCAGAGAGTCAGCTGTACCAGGTTAGTGTATATTGCACTACATCCCCCAGAAACACCTACTACACACAACTTGAGTACACTGCACATAGCCGACACCTGGCCTCTATGACGGCGCTGCGAGGTGAGGGGTTAACTGCCGCGGATCTCAGCTACCTCTCATAGAGGTCGGGTGCGGGCTATATTTTTCTGCAGCCAGCACCCGCTTCCTGTATTTGAATAAATGAGTGAGTTACCTTCATTGGTGGCAGTGGCCACAGCCCCTCCCCTCCTCTTCCCCTCTGCATTCTCATTGGTGGCAGCAGCACAGGGGGAGGGCGGACTGCTTTCTTCTTCCTTCTCCCCTGTGCTGCTAATATTTCGATACCTGCGAGATCCCTGGCCCGCTCCCCTGCGAGCCGCATATGTAGATGAGAGCGCGCTCCTCTGAGAGCCGCAAGTGAAGGTGCGAGGAGCTGCATGCGGCTCGCGAGCCACGGGTTGGCCACCCCTGCAGTAGACCTTTACACCAAGGTGTCCCCTAAGGGGAAGAACCGTTGTGCCCCACCCTTTACTGTGTCCTCAGCCGAGGTTAGACTGGAGAAGGATCGCCACTGTGAGTACTACTACCACCACCCTCACCACAGCCACCACTTCCATCCTCTCCAACTCACTCCTCCCCTGCAGTCTGCGCATTACACCGTTTGTTATCTGCCTCCAGATTTATAAAAGCAGTGTTAGGCCCTGTTTATATATGTGTCAGTCATTTTTGCTTCTGTTATAAATGAAAGCCGCAATGCTTACGGGAACATGTGCAGGACTGTACATAACTTTCGACATGCATTTAACTATGCCAGCTCCCTTGCTGGAGTAGTTTCAGGTGTGGTAATTGGTGTGGAAAATGATGAATGAGACGGGCTGGCTGGCCCACCCTCCCCCCCCCACGCCATGCTATGCCTCCTTTTTCTGCCACCTTGGAAAAGTGGCGTGAGCGAGGGAAAAGGCACAGATTTTGCAGAAAAACCCTTTGTGACAAAATCTGCAACAAAAATATGCCAAAAAGTAGCAAAACAATAATAAATGACTCCCTTAAAGAACTTAAAGTGTCAACCTACTGTGAAATTGAAAAAAAAAAACATGTTCCAACAAAAACTTGTGTTAAACAATAGGTTGTCTAGATATTATAGTACTTGCAGAAAAGAGAGGTGTAAGAGGGCAGGAAGTAGGACAGCAGCCAGACCCATGTAAAATTGCTGAGAAAATATGGCGGCTATAAAGATATTCCTAGTTTAAATGAGGTAAAGTCCACTGGTTGAAAATGACCATGAAAGATCTCATGACATAACCTCAACATATCTACTTATAATTGTTGTTTTAATGCTTTTTACCCATTTCATCTTTGTAGTTTATGAATATACTCTTTATTTTAATCTAGCCAGCTTCAAAGTCATGAATGAAATCAACAGCTACAATGACACAATTCATTGCATGTAGTGTATTCTGTCTGATTTTCTATCTCATCTTATTTATGTCAGGAGGAACAGAAACCCTAAAGGCTTGGTTGTTCTCAACACTGCCATTTCAAGTATGCTTCTCAAATTTGATATGATATGTCGGTCTTAAAGGGATTAAAAGAATAACCTAAAAAGGTCATTCTTAGCTTCAGACAGTAATCAATTAGACAAATTCATATAAGATACACGATTCTCTTGTCAGAGTCAGTTCATCCACCCTCCTGTTTTGCAACGCTGAAAATAACCCTTACAATTGGTTTGGTTGGGGTTCCAGTACAATGTCTTTAGTCTTAAGGGGGCTCTCTGAGCTTTTAATATTGATGACTAGGGATGAGCGAACCCGAACTGTATAGTTCGGGTTCGTACCGAATTTTGGGGTGTCCGTGACACGGACCCGAACCCGAACATTTTCGTAAAAGTCCGTGTTCGGGTTCGGTGTTCGGCGCTTTCTTGGCGCTTTTTGAAAGGCTGCACGTCACTCTGCTGATTGAAGCATAGGGAGAGGTTGCAGCTGCGACGTTAGGGCGAGATTAGGCAGTGATTAACTCCTCCAAAAGACTTCATTCTGTGATCGATCTGCAGCTGTGGATCATTGAAGTGCTAATATTGACTTGCTCACTTTTTTGAGGCTGCCCAGAGCGTTTTTAGATCACTTTTTTTCTGGGGTGATCGGCGGCCATTTTGTGACTTGTGGTGCGCCAGCACAAGCTATCACCAGTGTATTTAACCATCAATAGTGTGGTTATTTTGTGCTATATCCTACATCAGCTGCAGGCTGAGCCTGTGTCACCGAAGTGCATTTAACCATCAACAGTCTGGTTATTTTTTGGCCATATACTACATCAGCTGCAGGCTGAGCCTGTGTCACCGAAGTGCATTTAACCATCAACAGTCTGATTATTTTTTGGCCATATACTACATCTGGTGCAGGCTGAGCCTGTGTCACCCAAGTGCATTTAACCATCAACAGTGTGGTTATTTTTTGGCCATATAATACATCAGGGGCAAGTTGAGCCTGTCACCCAGCGCCTAAAAAATAGACCTGACATTTCTATTCAACCAAATCTGTACTGTTTTAGCTGGTCAAGTTATTTGTAGTGACCGTAAAAGCACACTTTTTGTTCTGGGTTGAAAAACTATTCCCAAATTTGCCATTCTAAAAATAACTAGTTTCTGGTATATGAGGCCTACTTGAAATCTATCCCAAAAAGGTTATCTTACATTGAAGGTACTGATAGTGTCATTCAGAAAAACCTAAGACACACGCTACCGTGCAGATAGAAGTCTAATTCTGAGATTAAACCTTAACCTGTCACACAGTGCAAAAAAAAACAGGTCTCACATTTCTATTCAAGCAAGTCTGTACTGTTTTAGCTGGTCAAGTTATTTGTAGCGACCGTAAAAGCCCTTTTTTTTTTCTGGGTTGAAAAACTATTCCCAAATTTGCCATTCTCAAAATAACTAGTTTCTGGTATTTGAGGCCTACTTGAAATCTATCCCAAAAAGGATATCTTACATTGAAGGTACTGATAGTGTCATTCAGAAAAACCTAAGACACACGCTACCGTGCAGATAGAAGTCTGATTCTCTGATTAAACCTTAACCTGTCACACAGTGCAAAAAAAAACAGGTCTCACATTTCTATTCAAGCAAATCTGTACTATTTTAGCTGGTCAAGTTATTTGTAGCGACCGTAAAAGCACATTTTTTTTTCTGGGTTGAAAAACTATTCCCAAATTTGCCATTCTCAAAATAACTAGTTTCTGGTATTTGAGGCCTACTTGAAATCTATCCCAAAAAGGATATCTTACATTGAAGGTACTGATAGTGTCATTCAGAAAAAACCTAAGACACACGCTACCGTGCAGATAGAAGTCTGATTCTGAGATTAAACCTTAACCTGTCACACAGTGCAAAAAAAAAACAGGTCTCACATTTCTATTCAAGCAAATCTGTACTGTTTTAGCTGGTCAAGTTATTTGTAGCGACCGTAAAAGCACATTTTTTTTTTCTGGTTTGAAAAACTATTCCCAAATTTGCCATTCTCAAAATAACTAGTTTCTGGTATTTGAGGCCTACTTGAAATCTATCCCAAAAAGGATATCTTACATTGAAGGTACTGATAGTGTCATTCAGAAAAACCTAAGACACACGCTACCGTGCAGATAGAAGTCTGATTCTGTGATTAAACCTTAACCTGTCACACAGTGCAAAAAAAAAACAGGTCTCACATTTCTATTCAAGCAAATCTGTACTGTTTTAGCTGGTCAAGTTATTTGTAGCGACCGTAAAAGCACTTTTTTTTTCTGGGTTGAAAAACTATTCCCAAATTTGCCATTCTCAAAATAACTAGTTTCTGGTATTTGAGGCCTACTTGAAATCTATCCCAAAAAGGATATCTTACTTTGATGGTACTGATAGTGTCATTCAGAAAAACCTAAGACACACGCTACCGTGCAGATAGAAGTCTGATTCTGTGATTAAACCTTAACCTGTCACACAGTGCAAAAAAAAAACAGGTCTCACATTTCTATTCAAGCAAATCTGTACTGTTTTAGCTGGTCAAGTTATTTGTAGTGACCGTAAAAGCACATTTTTTTTTCTGGGTTGAAAAACTATTCCCAAATTTGCCATTCTCAAAATTGTGGTGAACGGGAACAATGAGGAAAACATCTAATAAGGGACGCGGACGCGGACGTGGACATGGTCGTGGTGGTGTTAGTGGACCCTCTGGTGCTGGGTGCCACAGCCACACGTCCTAGTGTACCAACTAACTCAGGTCCCAGTAGCCGCCAGAATTTACAGGGATATTTGGTGGGGCCCAATGCCGTTCTAAGGATGGTAAGGCCTGAGCAGGTACAGGCATTAGTCAATTGGGTGGCCGACAGTGCATCCAGCACGTTCACATTATCTCCCACCCAGTCTTCTGCAGAAAGCGCACAGATGGCGCATGAAAACCAAGCCCATCAGTCTGTCACATCACCCCCATGCATATCAGGGAAACTGTCTGAGACTCAAGTTATGCAGCAGTCTCTTATGCTGTTTGAAGACTCTGCTGCCAGGGTTTCCCAAGGGCATCCACCTAGCTCTTCACCAGGGGTGGAAGAGATAGAATGCACTAACGCACAACCACTTATGTTTCCTGATGATGAGGACATGGGAATACCACCTCAGCACGTCTCTGATGATGACGAAACACAGGTGCCAACTGCTGCGTCTTTCTGCAGTGTGCAGACTGAACTGGAGGTCAGGGATCAAGACTGGGTGGAAAACGATGCAGGGGACGATGAGGACCTAGACCCCACATGGAATGAAGGTCGTGCCACTGACTTTCAGAGTTCGGAGGAAGAGGCAGTGGTGAGACCGAGCCAACAGCGTAGCAAAAGAGGGAGCAGTGGGCAAAATCAGAACACCCGCCGCCAAGAGACTCCGCCTGCTACTGACCGCCGCCATCTGGGACCGAGCACCGCAAAGGCAGCTTCAAGGAGTTCCCTGGCATGGCACTTCTTCAAACAATGTGCTGACGACAAGACCCGAGTGGTTTGCACGCTGTGCCATCAGAGCCTGAAGCGAGGCATTAACGTTCTGAACCTTAGCACAACCTGCATGACCAGGCACCTGCATGCAAAGCATGAACTGCAGTGGAGTAAACACCTTAAAAACAAGGAAGTCACTCAGGCTCCCCCTGCTGCCTCTTCTGCTGCTGCCGCCTCGGCCTCTTCTGCTGCTGCCGCCACCTCGGCCTCTTCTGCTGCTGCTGCCGCCACCTCGGCCTCTTCCTCTGCCTCTGGAGGAACGTTGGCACCTGCCGCCCAGCAAACATGGGATGTACCACCAACACCACCACCTGCGTCACCAAGCATCTCAACCATGTCACACGGCAGCGTTCAGCTCTCCATCTCACAAACATTTGAGAGAAAGCGTAAATTCCCACCTAGCCACCCTCGATCCCTGGCCCTGAATGCCAGCATTTCTAAACTACTGGCCTATGAAATGCTGTCATTTAGGCTGGTGGACACACACAGCTTCAAACAGCTCATGTTGCTTGCTGTCCCACAGTATGTTGTTCCCAGCCGGCACTACTTCTCCAAGAGAGCCTTGCCTTCCCTGCACAAACAAGTGTCCGATAAAATCAAGTGTGCACTGCGCAACGCCATCTGTGGCAAGGTCCACCTAACCACAGATACGTGGACCAGTAAGCACGGCCAGGGACGCTATATCTCCCTAACTGCACACTGGGTAAATGTAGTAGCGGCTGGGCCCCAGGCGGAGAGCTGTTTGGCGCACGTCCTTCTGCCGCCAAGGATCGCAGGGCAACATTCTTTGCCTCCTGTCTCCTCCTACTCAGCTTCCTCCTCCTCTTCTTCCACCTGCTCATCCAGTCAGCCACACACCTTCACCACCAACTTCAGCACAGCCCGGGGTAAACGTCAGCAGGCCATTCTGAAACTCATATGTTTGGGGGACAGGCCCCACACCGCACAGGAGTTGTGGCGGGGTATAGAACAACAGACCGACGAGTGGTTGCTGCCGGTGAGCCTCAAGCCCGGCCTGGTGGTGTGCGATAATGGGCGAAATCTCGTTGCAGCTCTGGGACTAGCCGGTTTGACGCACATCCCTTGCCTGGCGCATGTGCTGAATTTGGTGGTGCAGAAGTTCATTCGCAACTACCCCGACATGTCAGAGCTGCTGCATAAAGGGCGGGCCGTCTGTTCGCGCTTCCGGCATTCACACCCTGCTGCTGCTCGCCTGTCTGCGCTACAGCGTAACTTCGGCCTTCCCGCTCACCGCCTCATATGCGACGTACCCACCAGGTGGAACTCCACCTTGCATATGCTGGACAGACTGTGCGAGCAGCAGCAGGCCATAGTGGAGTTTCAGCTGCAGCACGCACGGGTCAGTCGCACTGTGGATCAGACACACTTCACCACCAATGACTGGGCCTCCATGCGAGACCTGTGTGCCCTGTTGCGCTGTTTCGAGTACTCCACCAACATGGCCAGTGGCGATGACGCCGTTATCAGCGTTACAATACCACTTCTATGTCTCCTTGAGAAAACACTTAAGGCGATGATGGAAGAGGAGGTGGCCCAGGAGGAAGAGGAGGAAGAGGGGTCATTTTTAGCACTTTCAGGCCAGTCTCTTCGAAGTGACTCAGAGGGAGGTTTTTTGCAACACCAGAGGCCAGGTACAAATGTGGCCAGACAGGGCCCACTACTGGAGGACGAGGAGGACGAGGAGGACGAGGAGGAGGTGGAGGAGGATGAGGATGAAGCATGTTCACAGCGGGGTGGCACCCAAAGCAGCTCGGGCCCATCACTGGTGCGTGGCTGGGGGGAAACACAGGACGATGACGATACGCCTCCCACAGAGGACAGCTTGTCCTTACCTCTGGGCAGCCTGGCACACATGAGCGACTACATGCTGCAGTGCCTGCGCAACGACAGCAGAGTTGCCCACATTTTAACGTGTGCGGACTACTGGGTTGCCACCCTGCTGGATCCCCGGTACAAAGACAATGTGCCCACCTTACTTCCTACACTGGAGCGTGATAGGAAGATGCGCGAGTACAAGCGCACGTTGGTAAACGCGCTACTGAGAGCATTCCCAAATGTCACAGGGGAACCAGTGGAAGCCCAAGGCGAAGGCAGAGGAGGAGCAAGAGGTCGCCAACGCAGCTGTGTCACGGCCAGCTCCTCTGAGGGCAGGGTTAGCATGGCAGAGATGTGGAAAAGTTTTGTCACCACGCCACAGCTAACTGCACCACCACCTGATACGGAACGTGTTAGCAGGAGGCAACATTTCACTAACATGGTGGAACAGTACCTGTGCACACCCCTCCACGTACTGACTGATGGTTCGGCCCCATTCAACTTCTGGGTCTCCAAATTGTCCACGTGGCCAGAGCTAGCCTTTTATGCCTTGGAGGTGCTGGCCTGCCCGGCGGCCAGCGTTTTGTCTGAACGTGTATTCAGCACGGCAGGGGGCGTCATTACAGACAAACGCAGCCGCCTGTCTACAGCCAATGTGGACAAGCTGACGTTCATAAAAATGAACCAGGCATGGATCCCACAGGACCTATCCATCCCTTGTGCAGATTAGATATTAACTACCTCCCCTTAACAATATATTATTCTACTCCAGGGCACTTCCTTATTCAATACTATTTTTATTTTCATTTTACCATTATATTGCGGGGCAACCCAAAGTTGAATGAACCTCTCCTCTGTCTGGGTCTGGGGCCTAAATGTGTGACAGAGGCCTGTTCCAGTGGTGGGTGACGTGAAGCCTGATTCTCTGCTATGACATGAAGACTTATTCTGTGCTGACATGAAGCCAGATTCTCTGTTACGCGACCTCTCTCCTCTGCCTGGGTGCCTGGGCCTAAATATGTGACAGTGGCCTGTTCCAGTGGTGGGTGACGTGAAGCCTGATTCTCTGCTATGACATGAAGACAGATTTTGTGCTGACATAAGGCCAGATTCTCTGTTACAGGACCGCTCTCCTCTGTCTGGGTGTCGGGGCCTAAATGTGTGACAGTGGCCTGTTCCAGTGGTGGGTGACGTGAAGCCTGATTCTCTGCTATGACATGAAGACAGATTCTGCGCTGACATAAGGCCAGATTCTCTGTTACGGGACCGCTCTCCTCTGTCTGGGTGCCGGGGCCTAAATGTGTGACAGTGGCCTGTTCCAGTGGTGGGTGACGTGAAGCCTGATTCTCTGCTATGACATGAAGACAGATTCTGTGCTGACATCAGGCCAGATTCTCTGTTACGGGACCTCTCTCCTCTGCCTGGGTGCCTGGGCCTAAATGTGTGACAGTGGCCTGTTCCAGTGGTGGGTGACGTGAAGCCTGATTCTCTGCTATGACATGAAGACTGATTCTGCACTGAAATAAGGCCAGATTCTCTGTTACGGGACCTCTCTCCTCTGTCTGGGTGCCGGGGCCTAAATTTGTGACAGTGGCCTGTTCCAGTGGTGGGTGACGTGAAGCCTGATTCTCTGCTATGACATGAAGACAGATTCTGTGCTGACATAAGGCCAGATTCTCTGTTACGCGACCTCTCTCCTCTGCCTGGGTGCCTGGGCCTAAATGTGTGACAGTGGCCTGTTCCAGTGGTGGGTGACGTGAAGCCTGATTCTCTGCTATGACATGAAGACAGATTCTGTGCTGACATAAGGCAAGATTCTCTGTTACGCGACCTCTCTCCTCTGCCTGGGTGCCTGGGCCTAAATATGTGACAGTGGCCTGTTCAAGTGGTGGGTGACGTGAAGCCTGATTCTCTGCTATGACATGAAGACTGATTCTGCGCTGACATAAGGCCAGATTCTCTGTTACGGGACCTTTCTCCTCTGCCTGGGTGCCTGGGCCTAAATGTGTGACAGTGGCCTGTTCCAGTGGTGGGTGACGTGAAGCCTGATTCTCTGCTATGACATGAAGACAGATTCTGCGCTGACATAAGGCCAGATTCTCTGTTACGGGACCGCTCTCCTCTGTCTGGGTGCCGGGGCCTAAATGTGTGACAGTGGCCTGTTCCAGTGGTGGGTGACGTGAAGCCTGATTCTCTGCTATGACATGAAGACAGATTCTGTGCTGACATAAGGCCAGATTCTCTGTTACGCGACCTCTCTCCTCTGCCTGGGTGCCTGGGCCTAAATGTGTGACAGTGGCCTGTTCCAGTGGTGGGTGACGTGAAGCCTGATTCTCTGCTATGACATGAAGACAGATTCTGTGCTGACATAAGGCAAGATTCTCTGTTACGCGACCTCTCTCCTCTGCCTGGGTGCCTGGGCCTAAATGTGTGATAGTGGCCTGTTCCAGTGGTGGGTGACGTGAAGCCTGATTCTCTGCTATGACATGAAGACAGATTCTGTGCTGACATCAGGCCAGATTCTCTGTTACGGGACCTCTCTCCTCTGCCTGGGTGCCTGGGCCTAAATGTGTGACAGTGGCCTGTTCCAGTGGTGGGTGACGTGAAGCCTGATTCTCTGCTATGACATGAAGACAGATTCTGTGCTGACATAAGGCAAGATTCTCTGTTACGCGACCTCTCTCCTCTGCCTGGGTGCCTGGGCCTAAATGTGTGACAGTGGCCTGTTCCAGTGGTGGGTGACGTGAAGCCTGATTCTCTGCTATGACATGAAGACAGATTCTGTGCTGACATCAGGCCAGATTCTCTGTTACGGGACCTCTCTCCTCTGCCTGGGTGCCTGGGCCTAAATGTGTGACAGTGGCCTGTTCCAGTGGTGGGTGACGTTAAGCCTGATTCTCTGCTATGACATGAAGACAGATTCTGTGCTGACATCAGGCCAGATTCTCTGTTACGGGACCGCTCTCCTCTGTCTGGGTGCCGGGGCCTAAATGTGTGACAGTGGCCTGTTCCAGTGGTGGGTGACGTGAAGCCTGATTCTCTGCTATGACATGAAGACAGATTCTGTGCTGACATGAAGCCAGATTCTCTGCTATGGCATGAAGAGACTGATTCTGTGCTGACATGAAGCCAGATTCTTTGCTATGGCATGAAGAGACTGATTCTCTGCTGATGTGAAGCCAGATTCTCTGCTATGGAACCTCTGTCCAATTGATATTGGGTCATTTTTATTTTTTTAA
>NW_024400856.1:0-19003 GCF_905171765.1 Bufo bufo
TTAGAACTGTATACTGAACAAGTGTGTATATGTGTTTACTTACAGTTCCACCATATTGCAGGCATACTGAGCCATACAATTGCATACAAATTCAATTGCAAGTTTCAAATTGCAAGCTACAATTGCAAGCATACCATTGCAAGCATTCAAATTCCATATTGCAATCCAAATTGCGTACAACCATACCAGATCATACTCAACTAATCTGCAAATAGTCACTGCTAACTGCATACTGCAAGTGAACAGTTAGTTAGACCTCAGATATACCTCTCAGAGAGATCATAAAGTGCTTAAATAACTTAAAGTGAGAGTACAGATACTCAAGAGAGAAATATATCCACCATTTTATGTTGAATGACAAGATTGAACAGTTGAACCACCTTCTTATGCATACCGCCATTTTGTGATATCTTTTCAACACGTGTTATGTACATGGACTATCTGCTGCGGGGGCGGCGGTGTTATATATGAAGAAAAGTTGAAGTTAATAAAGAAGTTATTTGAAGCATTTGGTTTGCTCTATAAACCTACTGTTTCCATAGAACTGTGCTAGAGGAATTACAGAGTAATAGTCTGGTTAGACTAAAAGTCAGAGATATCAAAATTCTTCTAATGCCACAGCGCAAAAGGCACTTCATAGTGCTGCACCTGCCACACCCCTGCCCTCCTTTCCAGTCTGCACACTGCAGAAAGCCGCAGCAGTTGGCACCTATGTTGCGTCATTATCAGAGATGTGCTGCGGTGGTCCTCCCATGTCCACATTCTGAAACATAAGTGGTTGGGCATCAGGGCACTCAATCTCTTCAACTTCTGGGGCAGGGCTAGGTGGATGGCCGACAGAAACCCTGCCAGCAGAGTCATCAAAATCATAAGAGACTGCTGCATGACTTGGGGCTCAGACTGCTTGGCTGATTTTCAAGGGGGTCAGGTGAAAGACAGTTGCCCATGGGCTGCAGGTGCCAACTCTGCGCTTTCAGCAGGGGCCCAGCTGGGAGACAATGTGAAGGAACTGGAGGCACTGTCAGCCACCCAATCTACTATCGCCTGTACTTGTTCTGGCCTCAACATTCGTACACCGTTATTCGGGCCTACAAAATAACGCTGAACATTCTGTCACCTACGTGCACCTGAGGAAGGTGTTTAATTTGGGCAGGTAGCTGGCATAGATCAAGCACGTCCACGTCCTCTCCCTGAAACAGGAGCTCCACCAAGACCAGCAGCACCACGACCAGGGCCATGTCCCTTATTTGATGCTCTTCTCATTCTTTGAGGTCACCCACCGAACTAACAGATGAATTAACTAGATTTATTTCCCTGTCATGGATGCAGTGCAGGTGTACCTCACAGCAAGAATGGGAATATGCAACACACCATTCTAACAGACAGATTAACTAAATCAATTTCACTGTCAGGTATGCAATGCAGGTGTACCACACTCAAAAATTTGGTATATTTTACCCCCCGAACTAACAGACAAATTACCTATATCAATTTAACTGTCACGTATGCAATGCAGGTGTACCTCAGACAAAAAATTGATATATGTCACCCACCGAACTAACAGATGAATTAACTGTATTAATTTCCCTGTCAATAATGCAATGCAGGTGTACCTCAGACAAAAATTGGGCATGTTTCACCCACCGAACTAACAGACGAATTAACTATATAAATTTCACTGTCATGTATGCAATACAGGTGTACCTCAGACAAAAATATGGGCATATGTCACTCACCGAACTTAGGGCACTTTCACACTTGCGGCAGGACGGATCCGACAGGCTGTTCACCCTGTCAGATCCGTGCTTCCGCTATTTCGCCGTGCCGCTTCTCCATCCCCATTGACTATAATGGGGATGGGAGCGGAGCTCTGGCGCAGTACGGCAGTTTGCTGTGAGAGGCCGCCGGACTGAAAAGTCGGACATGCAGGACTTTTAGTCCGGCGGCCTTTCCCCGTGCACTGCCGTGCTGCGCCGGAGCTCCGCCCCCATCCCCATTATAGTCAATGAGGACGGAGCGGCGGTCCAGTGGAGCGGCGGTCCGGTGGCACGGCGAAATAGCGGAAGGACAGATCCGACAGGGTGAACAGCCTGTCGGATCCGTCCTGCCGCAAGTGTGAAAGTACCCTAACAGAGGAAATAACTATGTCAATTTCACTGTCACTTATGCAATGCAGGTGTACCTCACACAAAAATTTGGTATATGTCACCCACCAAACTAACAGACGAATTAACTGTATTTATTTCACTGTCACGTATGCAATGCAGGTGTACCTCACAACAAGAATGGGAATATTTCACCCACCAATCTAACAGACGGATTAACTATATCAATTTCACAGTCAAGTATGCAGTGCAGGTGTACCTCACACAAAAATAGGGGATATTTCACCCCCCAAACTAACAGACGAATTAACTATATTAATTTCACTGTCACGTATGCAAAGCAGCTGTACCTCACACAAAAATTGGGTATATTTCACAGACCGAACTAATAGACGAATTAACTACCGGTATATTAATTTCACCTTCACGTATGCAATGCAGGTGTGCCTCAGACCAAAAATGGGTATATGTCACCCACCAATCTAACAGATGGGTTAACTATATTAATTTCCCTGTAACATATGCAATGCAGGTGTACCCCACACAAAAATTGGGTATATTTCACCCACTGAACTAACATACGAATTAACTGTATTTATTTCAGGTATGCAGTGCAGGTGTACCTCACAACAAGAATGGGAATATGTCACCCACCAATCTAACAGACGGATTAACTATATAAATTTTCACTGTCAAGTATGCAATGCAGGCGATGGGCGAAATTGGAATACCACTCATGCCTCTCATCATATTCGAGAGGTGTGAGTGTGTATATCCATCATGCGGTTGATTTTCATCCGTTGGATGTTAGGGTGGATAGGGCGGGTCGATTTGTCTTCCTCCACGGTCAGTGAAGTGGGCAGGAGACTATTCTAGCTTTTGTGTATGTGCCTCCCCTATTTGCGTCCACTGTTCTATCTTTGCTCTCTACCTTTACTTGTAGCAAACCCCCCTGTCCGCTGTTGCTGGTAGGTGATTTTAACACGGTCTTGGATCCGGAACTGGATAGGGTATCTCTCTCTGAGCAGAGGCAGACTCGATCTCTTCTGGGCACTCTTACTCAGGAGTTGGCATGGGTCGACGTTTGGCGCTATTTGTATGGAGAAAAAAGAGCGTGTTCATGCTTTGGCCGGACGTACAGGTCAATGTCAAGAATCGACTTAGCGTTCGCAAATGGGGCTATGTCTGATCAAGTTGTGAAGATGAAATATGAACTGCACGGAATTTCTGACCATTCCCCGGTTCTGCTTCTGCTCAGGGGAGTGGGGTCAAATACGGGTCCTAATAGAGCCTTTAGACTGAATCCATATTGGTTGGAGGTTATCGGTGAGCGGGATCTTATCAATGAAGAGATTCTTGAATTTTGGCATCGTAACGAGGGCTCAACCCATATCCATTTTGTATGGGACGCTTTGAAGGCCTACATAAGGGGCCTTTATTGCGGTAAAATAAAAAGACAACGAGCTGAGTTCCATAAGCAGAAAAATGCAATGAAGGAGACAGTTAGGAGGTTGCAGGGCGAGCTGATGAAATACGGTACGGACTCTCTTCGCAGACAATTGAAAGCCGCTAATCTACAGTATAGGACTCTTATGGTAAATAAAGCCCAACATAAACTTTTTTTTCAAGGACAGAGACTAGGGATGAGCGAACCCGAACTGTATAGTTCGGGTTCGTACCGAATTTTGGGGTGTCCGTGACACGGACCCGAACCCGAACATTTTCGTAAAAGTCCGGGTTCGGGTTCGGTGTTCGGCGCTTTCTTGGCGCTTTTTGAAAGGCTGCAAAGCAGCCAATCAACAAGCGTCATACTACTTGCCCCAAGAGGCCATCACAGCCTTGCCTACTATTGGCATGGCTGTGATTGGCCAGTGCACCATGTGACCCAGCCTCTATTTAAGCTGGAGTCACGTAGCGCTGCACGTCACTCTGCTATGATCAGTATAGGGAGAGGTTGCAGCTGCGACGTTAGGGCGAGATTAGGCAGATTAACTCCTCCAAAAGACTTCATTCTGTGATCGATCTGCAGCTGTGGATCATTGAAGTGCCATTATTGACTTGCTCACTTTTTTGAGGCTGCCAAGAGCGTTTTTAGATCACTTTTTTTCTGGGGTGATCGGCGGCCATTTTGTGACTTGTGGTGCGCCAGCACGAGCTATCACCAAGTGTATTTAACCATCGCTAGTGTGGTTATTTTGTGCTATATCCTACATCAGCTGCAGGCTGAGCCTGTGTCACCGAAGTGCATTTAACCATCAACAGTCTGGTTATTTTTTGGCCATATACTACATCAGCTGCAGGCTGAGCCTGTTTCACCCAAGTGCATTTAACCATCAACAGTCTGATTATTTTTTGGCCATATACTACATCAGCTGCAGGCTGAGCCTGTGTCACCGAAGTGCATTTAACCATCAACAGTCTGGTTATTTTTTGGCCATATATTACATCAGGGGCAAGTTGAGCCTGTCACCCAGCGCCTAAAAAATAGACCTGACATTTCTATTCAACCAAATCTGCACAGTTTTAGCTGGTCAAGTTATTTGTAGTGACCGTCAAAGCAGACTTTTTGTTCTGGGTTGAAAAAGCATTCCCAAATTTGCCATTCTGAAAATAACTAGTTTGTGGTATTTCAGGCCTACTTGAAATCTATCCCAAAAAGAAAATCTGCCATTGAAGTTATTGATAGTATCATTCAGAAAAACCTAAGACACACGCTAGCGTGCTGATAGAAGTGTCATTCTGTGATTAAACCTATAACTGTCACACAGCGCAAAAAAAAACAGGTCTCACATCTCTATTCAACCAAATCTGCACAGTTTTAGCTGGTCAAGTTATTTGTAGTGACCGTAAAAGCACACTTTTTGTTCTGGGTTGAAAAAGCATTCCCAAATTTGCCATTCTCAAAATTGTGGTGAACGGGAACAATGAGGAAAACATCTAATAAGGGACGCGGACGTGGACATGGTCGTGGTGGTGTTAGTGGACCCTCTGGTGCTGGGAGAGGACGTGGCCGTTCTGCCACAGCCACACGTCCTAGTGAACCAACTACCTCAGGTCCCAGTAGCCGCCAGAATTTACAGGGATATTTGGTGGGGCCCAATGCCGTTCTAAGGATGGTAAGGCCTGAGCAGGTACAGGCATTAGTCAATTGGGTGGCCGACAGTGCATCCAGCACGTTCACATTATCTCCCACCCAGTCTTCTGCAGAAAGCGCACAGATGGCGCATGAAAACCAAGCCCATCAGTCTGTCACATCACCCCCATGCATATCAGGGAAATTGTCTGAGCCTCAAGTTATGCAGCAGTCTCTTATGCTGTTAGAAGACTCTGCTGCCATGGTTTTCCAAGGGCATCCACCTAGCCCTTCACCAGGGGTGGAAGAGATAGAATGCACTAACGCACAACCACTTATGTTTCCTGATGATGAGGACATGGGAATACCACCTCAGAACGTCTCTGATGATGACGAAACACAGGTGCCAACTGCTGCGTCTTTCTGCAGTGTGCAGACTGAACAGGAGGTCAGGTGTCAAGACTGGGTGGAAGACGATGCAGGGGACGATGAGGTCCTAGACCCCACATGGAATGAAGGTCGTGCCACTGACTTTCAGAGTTCGGAGGAAGAGGCAGTGGTGAGACCGAGCCAACAGAGTAGCAAAAGAGGGAGCAGTGGGCAAAATCAGAACACCCGCCACCAAGAGACTCCGCCTGCTACTGACCGCCGCCATCTGGGACCGAGCACCCCAAAGGCAGCTTCAAGGAGTTCCCTGGCATGGCACTTCTTCAAACAATGTGCTGACGACAAGACCCGAGTGGTTTGCACGCTGTGCCATCAGAGCCTGAAGCGAGGCATTAACGTTCTGAACCTTAGCACAACCTGCATGACCAGGCACCTGCATGCAAAGCATGAACTGCAGTGGAGTAAACACCTTAAAAACAAGGAAGTCACTCAGGCTCCCCCTGCTACCTCTTCTGCTGCTGCCGCCTCGGCCTCTTCTGCTGCTGCCGCCGCCTCGGCCTCTTCTGCTGCTGCTGCCGCCGCCTCGGCCTCTTCCTCTGCCTCTGGAGGAACGTTGGCACCTGCCGCCCAGCAAACATGGGATGCACCACCAACACCACCACCTGCGTCACCAAGCATCTCAACCATGTCACACGGCAGCGTTCAGCTCTCCATCTCACAAACATTTGAGAGAAAGCGTAAATTCCCACCTAGCCACCCTCGATCCCTGGCCCTGAATGCCAGCATTTCTAAACTACTGGCCTATGAAATGCTGTCATTTAGGCTGGTGGACACACACAGCTTCAAACAGCTCATGTCACTTGCTGTCCCACAGTATGTTGTTCCCAGCTGCCACTACTTCTCTAAGAGAGCCGTGCCTTCCCTGCACAAACAATTGTCCGATAAAATCAAGTGTGCACTGCGCAACGCCATCTGTGGCAAGGTCCACCTAACCACAGATATGTGGACCAGTAAGCACGGCCAGGGACGCTATATCTCCCTAACTGCACACTGGGTAAATGTAGTGGCAGCTGGGCCCCAGGCGGAGAGCTATTTGGCGCACGTCCTTCCGCCGCCAAGGATCGCAGGGCAACATTCTTTCCCTCCTGTCTCCTCCTCCTCCTACTCAGCTTCCTCCTCCTCTTCTTCCACCTGCTCATCCAGTCAGCCACACACCTTCACCACCAACTTCAGCACAGCACGGGGTAAAAGTCAGCAGGCCATTCTGAAACTCATATGTTTGGGGGACAGGCCCCACACCGCACAGGAGTTGTGGCGGGGTATAGAACAACAGACCGACGAGTGGTTGCTGCCGGTGAGCCTCAAGCCCGGCCTGGTGGTGTGCGATAATGGGCGAAATCTCGTTGCAGCTCTGGGACTAGCCGGTTTGAAGCACATCCCTTGCCTGGCGCATGTGCTGAATTTGGTGGTGCAGAAGTTCATTCGCAACTACCCCGACATGTCAGAGCTGCTGCATAAAGTGCGGGCCGTCTGTTTGCGCTTCCGGCGTTCACACCCTGCCGCTGCTCGCCTGTCTGCGCTACAGCGTAACTTCGGCCTTCCCGCTCACCGCCTCATATGTGACGTGCCCACCAGGTGGAACTCCACCTTGCATATGCTGGACAGACTGTGCGAGCAGCAGCAGGCCATAGTGGATTTTCAGCTGCAGCACGCACGGGTCAGTCGCACTGCGGATCAGACACACTTCACCACCAATGACTGGGCCTCCATGCGAGACCTGTGTGCACTGTTGCGCTGTTTCGAGTACTCCACCAACATGGCCAGTGGCGATGACGCTGTTATCAGCGTTACAATACCACTTCTATGTCTCCTTGAGAAAACACTTAGGGCGATGATGGAAGAGGAGGTGGCGCAGGAGGAAGAGGAGGAAGAGGGGTCATTTTTAGCACTTTCAGGCCAGTCTCTTCAAAGTGACTCAGAGGGAGGTTTTTTGCAACACCAGAGGCCAGGTACAAATGTGGCCAGACAGGGCCCACTACTGGAGGACGAGGAGGACGAGGATGAGGAGGAGGTGGAGGAGGATGAGGATAAAGCATGTTCACAGCGGGGTGGCACCCAAAGCAGCTCGGGCCCATCACTGGTGCGTGGCTGGGGGGAAACACAGGACGATGATGATACACCTCCCACAGAGGACAGCTTGTCCTTACCTCTGGGCAGCCTGGCACACATGAGCGACTACATGCTGCAGTGCCTGCGCAACGACAGCAGAGTTGCCCACATTTTAATGTGTGCAGACTACTGGGTTGCCACCCTGCTGGATCCCCGGTACAAAGACAATGTGCCCACCTTACTTCCTGCACTGGAGCGTGATAGGAAGATGCGCGAGTACAAGCGCACGTTAGTAGACGCGCTACTGAGAGCATTCCCAAATGTCACAGGGGAACCAGTGGAAGCCCAAGGCGAAGGCAGAGGAGGAGCAAGAGGTCGCCAACGCAGCTGTGTCACGCCCAGCTCCTCTGAGGGCAGGGTTAGCATGGCAGAGATGTGGAAAAGTTTTGTCACCATGCCACAGCTAACTGCACCACCTCCTGATACGGAACGTGTTAGCAGGAGGCAACATTTCACTAACATGGTGGAACAGTACCTGTGCACACCCCTCCACGTACTGACTGATGGTTCGGCCCCATTCAACTTCTGGGTCTCCAAATTGTCCACGTGGCCAGAGCTAGCCTTTTATGCCTTGGATGTGCTGGCCTGCCCGGCGGCCAGCGTTTTGTCTGAACGTGTATTCAGCACGGCAGGGGGCGTCATTACAGACAAACGCAGCCGCCTGTCTACAGCCAATGTGGACAAGCTGACGTTCATAAAAATGAACCAGGCATGGATCCCACAGGACCTGTCCATCCCTTGTGCAGATTAGATATTAACTACCTCCCCTTAACAATATATTATTCTACTCCAGGGCACTTCCTCATTCAATACTATTTTTAATTTCATTTTACCATTATATTGTGGGGCAACCCAAAGTTGAATGAACCTCTCCTCTGTCTGGGTGCCGGGGCCTAAATGTGTGACAGTGGCCTGTTCCAGTGGTGGGTGACGTGAAGCCTGATTCTCTGCTATGACATGAATACAGATTCTGCGCTGACATAAGGCCAGGATCTCTGTTACGGGACCTCTCTCCTCTGCCTGGGTGCCTGGGCCTAAATGTGTGACAGTGGCCTGTTCCAGTGGTGGGTGACGTGAAGCCTGATTCTCTGCTATGACATGAAGACAGATTTTGCGCTGACATAAGGCCAAATTCTCTGTTACGGGACCTCTCTCCTCTGCCTGGGTGCCGGGGCCTAAATGTGTGACAGTGGCCTGTTCCAGTGGTGGGTGACGTGAAGCTTGATTCTCTGCTATGACATGAAGACAGATTCTGCGCTGACATAAGGCCAGATTCTCTGTTACGGGACCGCTCTCCTCTGTCTGGGTGCCGGGGCCTAAATGTGTGACAGTGGCCTGTTCCAGTGGTGGGTGACGTGAAGCCTGAATCTCTGCTATGACATGAATACAGATTCTGCGCTGACATAAGGCCAGATTCTCTGTTACGGGATCTCTCTCCTCTGCCTGGGTGCCTGGGCCTAAATGTGTGACAGTGGCCTGTTCCAGTGGTGGCTGACGTGAAGCCTGATTCTCTGCTATGACATGAAGACAGATTCTGCGCTGACATAAGGCCAGATTCTCTGTTACGGGACCTCTCTCCTCTGTCTGGGTGCCGGGGCCTAAATGTGTGACAGTGGCCTGTTCCAGTGGTGGGTGACGTGAAGCCTGATTCTCTGCTATGACATGAATACAGATTCTGCGCTGACATAAGGCCAGCTTCTCTGTTACGGGACCTCTCTCCTCTGCCTGGGTGCCTGGGCCTAAATGTGTGACAGTGGCCTGTTCCAGTGGTGGGTGACGTGAAGCCTGATTCTCTGCTATGACATTAAGACAGATTCTGTGCTGACATAAGGCCAGATTCTCTGTTACGGGACCTCTCTCCTCTGCCTGGGTGCCTGGGCCTAAATGTGTGACAGTGGCCTGTTCCAGTGGTGGATGACGTGATGCCTGATTCTCTGCTATGACATGAAGACAGATTCTGTGCTGACATAAGGCCAGATTCTCTGTTACAGGACCTCTCTCCTCTGTCTGGGTGCCGGGGCCTAAATGTGTGACAGTGGCCTGTTCCAGTGGTGGGTGACGTGAAGCTTGATTCTCTGCTATGACATGAAGACAGATTCTGCGCTGACATAAGGCCAGATTCTCTGTTACGGGACCGCTCTCCTCTGTCTGGGTGCCGGGGCCTAAATGTGTGACAGTGGCCTGTTCCAGTGGTGGGTGACGTGAAGCCTGATTCTCTGCTATGACATGAATACAGATTCTGCGCTGACATAAGGCCAGATTCTCTGTTACGGGACCTCTCTCCTCTGCCTGGGTGCTGGGGCCTAAATGTGTGACAGTGGCTTGTTCCAGTGGTGGGTGACGTGAAGCCTGATTCTCTGCTATGACATGAATACAGATTCTGCGCTGACATAAGGCCAGATTCTCTGTTACGGGACCTCTCTCCTCTGCCTGGGTGCCGGGGCCTAAATGTGTGACAGTGGCCTGTTCCAGTGGTGGGTGATGTGAAGCCTGATTCTCTGCTATGACATGAATACAGATTCTGCGCTGACATAATGCCAGATTCTCTGTTACGGGACCTCTCTCCTCTGCCTGGGTGCCGGGGCCTAAATGTGTGACAGTGGCCTGTTCCAGTGGTGGGTGACGTGAAGCCTGATTCTCTGCTATGACATGAAGACTGATTCTGCGCTGACATGAAGCCAGATTCTCTGCTATGGCATGAAGAGACTGATTCTCTGCTGACATAAAGCCAGATTCTTTGCTATGGCATGAAGAGACTGATTCTCTGCTGACGTGAAGCCAGATTCTCTGCTATGGGACCTCTGTCCAATTGATATTGGTTAATTTTTATTTTTTTAATTTTTATTTTAATTCATTTCCCTATCCACATTTGTTTGCAGGGGATTTACCTACATGTTGCTGCCTTTTGCAGCCCTCTAGCTCTTTCCTGGGCTGTTTTACAGCCTTTTTAGTGCCCAAAAGTTCGGGTCCCCATTGACTTCAATGGGGTTCGGGTTCGGGACGAAGTTCGGATCGGGTTCGGATCCCGAACCCGAACATTTCCGGGAAGTTCGGCCGAACTTCTCGAACCCGAACATCCAGGTGTTCGCTCAACTCTAACAGAGACGCTTTAGTGAGGACGGAAAAACAGGGAAACTGTTAGCTGCATTGGTCGCCAATCAAAGGTTTGGGACAAAAATTAGGCATATTAGGAATACTCGGGGCCAGATAGTTAACGATCCAGATCAGACAGGAATTTGTCAAGTACTATTCCACTATATATAGTATATATAGATCTGAAATGATATGTAGTCCTTCTGAAATCGATGACTATTTGGACCAATTAGAAATGCCTTTTCTCTCGCCTCAGGAAACCGGAATGCTTGATCACCCTATACAACAGGCAGATTTGGAGGATGCCCTTCGATCCGTTAAATATAATTCTACCCCTGGGGCGGATGACTTGCCATTTGAACTTTATAGATACCACGCTAAAGTACTCCTCCCTATTCTTATGCAGGTTTTAAATGAATCATGTAGTTATGGCTCTCTCCCCCCATCCTTTAGGGAGGCAATTATTACTTTAATCTTAAAAAAAGATAAGGATGGTAGTGAGGTTGGGTCTTATAGGCCCATATCACTCCTTAATACAGACTATAACAGCCCTGGTTCATTCTAACCAAACAGGATTTATACCTGGGAGACAGATTCACGCGAATCTATATGGGGTGTATTTGAACCTGTTGGTGGGGGGGGGTCCGGACCACTCCATCCTGTCTTTGGACGCTGCTAAGGGCGTTCGACAGGGTGGAGTGGTTCTTACTGTGGTGGACCATGGCACATTTTCGATTGGGGAATGCTTTTACTGCAATGACTCAATTGTTATACACTCAACCAATTGCCCGAATTAATATTGATTGGGTTAATTCCTCTATGATTGAGCTTCAACGTGGCACGAGACAGGGATGTCCCCTCTCCCCCTTATTATTTGCGTTATTTCTGGAGCCTCTGGCGTGTAGGATTCGCTTGGATGGTCAGATTCGGGGGTTTGGGGTAGCGGGAGAGAGTGACAAAATCAGGCTCTATGCCGATGATGGTATACTTTTTTTGGATCAGGGCTGGAATGCTGTCCCCTATGTTATGCAGGTGATAGAGGAGTTTAGTCAATTGTCTGGTTATTCAATCAATTGGCCTCACTCCTCCCGCTAAATCAAAATGTCCCCGACGGTGGCTCCCGGATCCGGATACTATCGTTGGATGACTATCTGGACTATCTGGGGATAAAGTTAGGTGTCCCTATAGGTAGATTTCATGAATTAACCACCTCAGCTCCCCTAGCTTAAATACCCTTAATGACCAGACCACTTTTTACAATTCTGCACTACACTACTTTCACGGTTTATTGCTCGGTCACACAACTTACCACCCAAATAAATTTTACCTCCTTTTCTTCTCACTAATAGAGCTTTCATTTGGTGGTATTTCATTGCTGCTGACATTTTTACTTTTTTTGTTATTAATCGAAATTGACCGAAATTTTTGCAAAAAAATGAAATTTTTCACTTTCAGTTGTAAAATTTTTCAAATAAAACTACATTTCTATATAAATTTTTCTCTAAATGTATTGTTCTACATGTCTTTGATAAAAAAAGCAATAAGTGTATATTTATTGGTTTACGCAAAAGTTATAGCGTTTACAAACTATGGTCTAAAAATGTGAATTTCCACATTTTGAAGCAGTTCTGACTTTCTGAGCACCTGTCATGTTTCCTGAGGTTCTACAATGCCCAGACAGTAAAAACACCCCACAAATGACCCCATTTCGGAAAGTAGACACCCTAAGGTATTCGCTGATGGGCATAGTGAGTTCACAGAAGTTTTTATTTTTTGTCACAAGTTAGCGGAAAATGATGATTTTTTTTTTTTTTCTTACAAAGTCTCATATTCCACTAACTTGTGACAAAAAATAAAAACTTCCATGAACTCACTATGCCCATCACGAAATACCTTGGGGTCTCTTCTTTCCAAAATGGGGTCACTTGTGGGGTATTTATACTGCCCTGGCATTTTAGGGGACCTAAAGCGTGAGAAGAAGTCTGGAATCCAAATGCCTAAAAATTGCCCTGTGAAATCCTAAAGGTGCTCTTTAGAATTTGGGCCCCTTTGGGCACCTAGGCTGCAAAAAAGTGTCACACATGTGGTATCGCCGTACTCAGAAGAAGTAGGGCAATGTGTTTTGGGGTGTATTTTTACATATACCCATGCTGGGTGAGAGAAATTCTCTCTAAATGTCAACTTTTCCCATTTTTTTATACAAAGTTGTCATTTTAGAGAGATATTTCTCTCACCCAGCATGGGTATATGTAAAAAGACACCCCAAAACACATTGCCCAACTTCTCCTGAGTACGGTGATACCACATGTGTGACTTTTTTGCCGCCTAGGTGGGAAAAGGGGCCCAAATTCTAAAGAGCACCTTTAGGATTTCACAGGGCATTTTTTACGCATTTGGATTCCAAATTACTTCTCAAGCTTTAGGTCACCTAAAATGCCAGGGCAGTATAAATACCCCACAAGTGAACCCATTTTGGAAAGAAGACAACCCTAGGTATTCCATGAGGGGCATGGCGAGTTCCTAGAAAAAAAAAAATTTTGGCACAAGTTAGCGGAAAATGATGATGATAATTATTTTTTGTTCTTACAAAGTCTCGTATTCCACTAACTTGTGACAAAAATGTAAATTTACATAAACTCACCATACCCCTCACGGAATACCTTGGGGTGTCTTTTTTTCCAAAATGGGGGTCACTTGTGGGGTATTTATATTGCCCTGGTATTTTAGGGGCCCTAAAGCGTGAGAAGAAGTCTGGAATCCAAATGCCTAAAAAATGCCCTGTGAAATCGTAAAGGTACTCTTTGGAGTTTGGGCCCCTTTGCGCACCTAGGCTGAAAAAAAGTGTCACACCTGTGGTATCGCCGTACTCAGAAGAAGTAGGGCAATGTGTTTTGGGGTGTATTTTTACATATACCCATGCTGGGTGAGAGAAATATCTCTCTAAAAGTCAACTTTTCCCATTTTTTTTATACAAAGTTGTCATATTAGAGAGATATTTCTCTCACCCAGCATGGGTATATGTAAAAATACACCCCAAAACACATTGCCTTACTTCTCCTGAGTACGGCGATACCACATGTGTGACACTTTTTTGCAGCCTAGGTGCGCAAAGGGGCCCAAATTCCAATGAGTACCTTTTAGGAGGGCATTTTTAGGCATTTGGATTCCAGACTTCTTCTCACGCTTTAGGGCCCCTAAAATGCCAGGGCAGTATAAATATCCCACAAGTGACCCCATTTTGGAAAGAAGACACCCCAAGGTATTCCGTGAGGGGCATGGCGAGTTCATAGAAGTTTTTTTTTTTTGGCACAAGTTAGCGGAAATTGATTTATTTTTATTTTTTCTCACAAAGTCTCCCTTTCCGCTAACTTGTGATAAAAAGTTTAATCTTTCATGGACTCAATATGCCCCTCAGTGAATACCTTGGGGTGTCTACTTTCCGAAATGGGGTCATTTGTGGGGTGTGTTTACTGTTCTGGCATTTTGGGGGGGGCTAAATTGGGAGCAACCCTGTAAAGCCTAAAGGTACTCGTTGGAATTTGGGCCCCTTTGCGCACCTAGGCTGCAAAATTGTGTCACACATGTGGTATCGCCGTGGTATACCCATGCTGGGTGAGAGGAATAGCTCTGTAAATTGACAACTTTGTATTAAAAAATGTAAAAAGTTGTTATTTACAGAGATATTTCTCACACACAGTATGGTTATATGTAAAAATACAACCCAAAACACATTGCCCTACTTCTCTTGAGTACGGCGATACCACATGCGTGACACCTTTTTGCAGCCTAGGTGCGCAAAGGGGCCCAAATTCTAATGAGAATCTTTACGATTTCACAGGGCATTTTTTACGCATTTGGATTCCAAACTACTTCTCACGCTTTAGGGCCCCTAAAATGCCAGGGCAGTATAAATACCCCACAAGTGACCCCATTTTGGAAAGAAGACACCCCAAGGTATTCCGTGAGGGGCATGGCGAGTTCCTAGAAAAAAAAAAATTGTCACAAGCGGAAAATTATGATTTTTTTTCTTTTTTTTTTTTCTTACAAAGTCTAACTATACTGTGACAAAAAATAAAATTTTACATAAACTCGCCATGCCCCTCACGAAATACCTTGGGGTGTCTTCTTTCCAAAATTGGGTCACATGTGGGGTATTTATACTGCCCTGGCATTTTAGGGGCCCTAAAGAGTTAGAAGAAGTCTGGAATATAAATGTCTAAAAATGTTTACGCATTTGGATTCCGTGAGGGGTATGGTGAGTTCATGTGAGATTTAATTTTTTGTCACAAGTTGAATATGAGACTTTGCAAGAAAAAACTAACAAAAAAAATAAAAAATCAATTTCCGCTAGCTTCTATGAACTCGCCATGCCCCTCAAAAGTGATCTTTTTATAGCGCCGCAGCGATTTTACTGTGTTTTTGCAGTGATCAGAAAAAAAATAATTCTGTCACTGCGGTGGGGCGGACTGAACGCAAGTGTGCGTACAAGATCAGGCCTGATCGGGCGAACACTGCGTTTTTTGTAGAGCCTATAGAACATGTCCTATTCTTGTCCGCAATTGCGGACAAGAAAAGGCATTTTCTATATAGTTCTGGCAATGTGCGGATCCGCAAAATGCGGAAAGCACATTGCCGGTGTCCGTGTTTTGCGGATCCGCAGTGTCCGTGTTTTGCGGATCCGTGGATCCGCGGATCCGCAAAACACATACGGACGTCTGAATGTAGCCTTACAGGGGGATGATCAATGACAGGGGGGTTATCAGGGAGTCTATATGGGGTGATCACCCCCCTGTCATTGATCAACCCCCTGTAAGGCTCCATTCAGATGTTCGTATGTGTTTTGCGGATCCGCGGATCCGCAAAACACATACGGACGTCTGATTGGAGCCTTACAGGGGGGTGATCAATGACAGGGGGGTGATCAGGGAGTCTATATGGGGTGATCACCCCCCTGTAAGGCTCCATTCAGACATTCGTATGTGTTTTGCGGATCCGCAGAACCGTGGATCCGCGGATCCGCAAAACACATACGGACGTCTGAATGGAGCCTTACAGGGGGGTGATCAATGACAGGTGGGTGATCAGGGAGTCTATATGGGGTTAATAAGGGGTTAATAAGTGACAGGGGGGTGTAGTGTAGTGTGGTGCTTGGTGCTACTTACAGAGCTGCCTGTGTCCTCTGGTGGTCGATCCAAGCAAAAGGGACCACCAGAGGACCAGGTAGCAGGTATATTAGACGCTGTTATCAAAACAGCGTCTAATATACCTTTTTGGGGTTAAAAAAATTGCATGATCGCCGCTGGCAGGTTGTAGATGTACTCGTTTACCTCCGGTTCCTGTGAACGCGCGCTCCTGTGTGCGCGCGTTCACAGGAAATCTCGCCTCTCGCAAGAGGACGCGCCGTCGCGTCCAGGAGGAATAACAGGGCCGCCGCCAGGACGCAATCCTGCGTACGGTGGTCCTGATCTGGTTAAATCTTTCCCCGGTAATGGACAAAGTAAAGGGGAAAATTAGAGCCTGTCAAAAATTGCTAATATCGCAATCTGATCGACTGGCACTAGTAAAAATGAACATACTACCTCTGGTCTTATATCCGAAGAGTCAGAAGGGGGACTGTCACTCCCTTTTTTTCAAGGGTACTTTTTTTCTGCGCAGGTACAAAGATGTTGTTATTCTGGAGAGAATGCACTAGGGCAGTATTTAACTAGGGTAACAGGTAGGTCACTTGAGAATATTTTTATGTATTTAGAAACGGCACAGTTTGGTGCTTTGGACACTAGATGTTTAATCCCTAGAACTCTACAGAGGGTCTGGGATACATTGAAAACAATGTTGCAGGTGTCACATGCTTTCCATTTCACCCCGTTGTGGGACAATCGGAATTTACTGGAATTTTTGACAATTACACTTATTGGACTTGTAGGGGTATTACTAGAGTGGCACATTTGTTTGTTGCAGATCGCTTTAAAGTTTTAGGGGACTTTAATTTCACAAACACTTTTTTAGACCGATTTATGTACGCACGTTTAAAAGATGCACACGAAGCCACACTTAATAAAACATACATGATCAGTCAACAACATTCATTCTTTGATTATTGCTTCCTTCACTTAGGGAAAAAGATTAAAATGGCACAGATTTATTCGAAAATGTGAGAATCACTGCCCACTGTGTTCCCTTTTAAAAGTATACATAAATGGGAGCAGGAACTGAAAACCTCCCCCCTCCCCTGGCCACAGATCTTTAAAAACATCAAAAGGGTAGTATCTGCATCCAGCTATAGATTGATTCAGTTCAAGATCTTACACAGGTTATACTATACACCGCAAATGCATGCTAAGTTCGCTAACAACAGAGGTCGTGAATTTTTCTGTCAAAAGTGCGGTAGCCCCAATGTTGGATATACTCATCTTTTATGGGAATGTAGTGTGATAAAGCGCTTTTGGGAGCAGGTATTTGCAGCATTGCAGGGGGATTTTCCCCAATCATGTGCACCGGATATGATCTCCGTAATTCTGGGTGTCTCTATACCAGAAAATCCTAACTCTTCTACACATCAATTGAGCTGGCCGAAGGGCTGCCTGATCGCTAAGGCTTTGATAGTTAAGAGATGGGGATCCCCCATTTCTCCGGTATTTGAGGAGTGGAGACGGATTATGTCCCAAATAAAGATCTATGAGGAGGTTGAGAGGCGGAGAAGTTGGGCATGCAACTCTTTTCTGTTTTGTAGAGGCGAGATGGACTGACTATGTCGGTTTGACGGGCGGACCATCAGGACGGGTACGGGGGGGTATGGGGTTCGGGCTACCAGCGACAGCAACTAAGGGAAGGGTAGGGGGGGAATGGATGGGCTCAAAGGTATTAGGTTTGAGTCTATAGAGATGGATTTAATTATATTGTTTGTAATGATGTTGAAACTATAGTATTATGTTTTTTATATGTGTATAAGCCTTTTTTGGTATCTTTTTGTTTCCTGCTCTGTTGAAAAGTTTTTGTAATCACCATTGAAGAAAATAAAATATTCAATATATAAAAAAAAAAAAAAAAGTATGCAATGCAGGTGTACCTCCCACAAAAATTGGGTATATTTCACCCACCGAACTAACAGACAAATTTACTATATCAATTTCACTGTCACGTATGCAAAGCAGGTGTACCTCAGACAAAAATTGGGTATATTTCACCCACCGAACTAACATACGAATTAACTGTATTTATTTCACTGTAAGGTATGCAGTGCAGGTGTACCTCACAGCAAGAATGGGAATATGTCACCCACCAATCTAACAGACAGATTAACTATTAGTGATGAGCGGCAGGGGCTATATTCAAATTCGCGATATTTCACAAATATTTGGGCGAATATTCATCATGAATTTGCGAATTCGAGATTATTTTCTTGATTGCGAAAAATCGGCAATGTAATATTCGTGTAATGCGTGCAAAATACAGGTGTGGGGTCACTTTTGCTACATTTTCCAAGCTGCTAGAAGTTTCCTGAGACTGGAGAAAATGGTTGGCACGGCCGAACATAAAAAATGGCTTTATATGCAGTTAGAGTCCTCCAATATGTTCGCAATTGCGCAAATCGGCACTAACAATGCAAATATTTTGGCGCAATACGTGAAACTTCACATTTTAGCAGGTCTGCATGTACTGTATGTATGGACAGCGGAACCTATCAGACTACCTAACATCCTGCACTGCAACAGCTACACTATATCAGGATATAACCTACACTGACTATCTCCCACTAACTATCTGTATTATATATATGAGCTATCTAACTATCTATCTAATGTAGTGTGGAAAAGCACAGAGCACAGCAATGACACTGCTCTCTCTCTAAGAACTAAAAAACTGTAGAAAATGGCTGCTGGGGAGGTTCTTATATAGTAAGGGGTAGGGAACTTTCCTATTGGTTGCTAAGCTCAAACAAAGACATTGCAGCCTTCTCATTGGCCCACAAGCAAGAAGGGAGGTTACTGATGAAAAAAAATCTAGAATATTCAAAATTATGAATATATATCACTATATTCTAAATATTCGCGATTCGAAAAATTGTGATTAACACTATTAACTATATCAATTTCACTGTCACATATGCAATGCAGGTGTACCTCAGACAAAAAAAATGGGTATATGTCACCCACCGAACTAACAGATTAATTATTAT